>NC_133934.1:100559689-100712189 GCF_031877795.1 Strix aluco | reverse complement strand
CATTAAGAAGTATTAACACTGCAAGACTTTAATACAAATTTACTCTTCAGCCTCAAAAATTCTTGATGTAACTTTTTAATATATAAGAATTCTGGTTTTAAGTATTATTTGCTTTGATGCAAAAATGGAAACCATATTTTTAGCTTTTAACTCTTGAAATAGTAAATGCCAATCCTTAGTAGTATGTTTTGCAGTATTCCTCTGAGGCTAACAAGTTGAAAATCAATGCTAATATGTTACAGCCATTCTTTGGCTGAAAGATGGGATTAGAAAGCAATGTTGAAACTGTCAATGAGTAAAGCCATAGAATTCATATTATGTGATTACTGAAATTGACAAATCTTATTTCTGTGCTAGTGTCTCAGAATGTACTGGACAACAGAAGAACAATCATGAACATAAGAATTAGGTAGTCTCGATGCCTACTGAATCCAACACAAAAAGGACAAACATCCGTCCACAGAATTTTAGACTCACTCTAATATTAAGTAGACTTATTGTCCATCAAATTCATTATCATTTTCTCCAGTTATAGCTGCAGCCCCATGCATCAACAGTGATACTTTTGCAATTAAATGGGTAAACCCATGTAGTTAAATATTGAAACATTGCCTGTTGGACAAATGAGAAAGTAAAGTGCTTTGGTAGTAAAATGCTTAGCAACCTTAGCAACATGTCATTGTGAAAAAATCTGGGTTTGAAATTTAAGGCAAAGTATTTCACTGAATCCAGGAGATTGTTTACCAGACTTCTGTTTATTCATTTGATGGTGCAGAGTCACTAATGTTTTCACAAGTAAATATTCCCTAGCATCTAAAATACTGCTACAGCGTATGACACAATCCACTTTTGTGAGGAATGATCATTCTTTTCAGAAACACTGAATTTTATGAAGGCTGGCAAGAATCAGAATAAACAATCATCTGAGTGTAAACTTTTATTGTATTGTAGTGTAATGATGCGGTTAAGCCTACAGTTCATTATTACCTTAAATTTGTGCTACAGTGGAAAATCATTCCCTATCTTGCCACTTTGTCATTCTCCTCCCGCTTCCCCCAACACTTGTCTTTTTCCCATTGACTACTCTTCTGCCAGACCAGTTTCCTATTCCAGATTACTATGCATCTGCACAAACACTTTTCCTGGCATGATAGAAAGTGTCATGAGGGTCAGAGGTGAGTACAGTGTCAACAGTAACAATGCCAAATATCTAATAGGAGTTTATAGTCACTAAAATAGTACTTGAATGTATACATAAAACGATATCAAAGAGAAATAAGTAGACCATGTTACCTGTGTATTGAAAACAGCTGTAACTGGCAGCATAGCAGTGAAGACAATCAACCTTTAGAACAGCTAATTTTCAAGCACAGAACATTTTAAGATAGGGAGGAAGCTCCTTTCTGAAAGTCACAAGTCTAAGCACAGTCACTGCACTTGTAGTAAAAATTAATTCAAGGAAATGTTATGGCTTGTTTTGGGTAGAACATCGTATATTAGTTTGTGGAGAACATTCTTTCTGTGCTTAGTTTGTCATTCTCTCAATATGTTTTGATAAACATTTAATAGTTTTGTTAACATAATACAATATTTTTAATACAATAATTTTCTAAATTATTTTCATGAAATCTGATTCATTACAGAGATCAAGTAGAAGATTTTTTTTCTATTATAAAATTTCATGGTTGAAATAAGGTTCTGAATGAAATTTGAACTTTTGAGCATTATAAGTGAAAAAAATTACTGTGAAGTCAAATTTATCTAGATGACCCAACCTCACTAAAGAAAACACCACTGGGTAATTGATGCAATAAAACACGAAACAATACCACTGATACTCTAACTTATAAGAACAAGAACACTAAGTTCGTTGACTCTAATATGTCAAATTCACCAGAAAGTTCAGGCCAACTTGGAAATAATCTTCATATTTTAACTCTGAGGAAAGTTATTCACGAAAACTGGTTTCCAGAGGATTTATGACTTTTGCTCGCACAAAGAAGGCACTATTGGAACAAGCTTTCATCTGTGGTAACATTCCTCAGGATTCCAACAGAACAGTTCATATTTCTTACATTATACTTGAATCTGTCTTTAACTGAACAACAACGTTTTGTGGTACTGAAATTTGGGTTACCTTTATCTCACATATTCAGATTACCTTCATCTCATATATTTTGACAAGGACTGTTTTGATATTAAGAAACTCCAAAGTACAGACAAGTAGAATTTAGTAAGTAGCTACAAATCGTAGGATTCATCAATAACACCAAAACCATTTGGAAAACCAGAGCTAACAGCCATAAGTACATCTGGACTCTTAGTAGGACTGAGATGAAATTATTATCATACTGTAATTTGTTGGAGCTAGTACCTCACCCTTGGTCAAATCAGTTTTGATTTTAAAAAGTTTTCCTACATTAACAAATGTGTTGATAACAAGATAATGAAATTCATACAGCTTCACTGGACACCTATTAGGCATTCAGCCCTGCATCATCCTACTTTTAGACATATGTGAAATATCTTCCTTCACATGAACTGCTAATGAATAAATAGCATAATATTGTCAGACAGAATCAACCTCAGCAGAGCAACTGAGAGGGGTGGGGGTAGCAGGGAATCAGAATACCATACCACTGAGTATCACCAATGATGTAGAAGTAGAATATCTACTTCTTTCCAAACATTCTTTTCCAAAATGTTCAATCATTTTGAACAAAATTAACTGCAGTTACAAGTCTATCATAGGGTGAAAAAGTCACAGTAAGTTGACGAGCATAATTTATTTATGCATTCCAGAATTAAACTAACAGATGTTATGAGAACTCTTGGCTGGGATGATGCAGAGTGCAGACATTTCTGTATCTATGTCAATGCCTAACACTATTGCAAGGATTAAAATAAATAGCAACCTTTGTATTTTTATTAAAATTATGAGATGATAATAGAAGCATATGATAACCAGAAACTGAAGAAGCAGCTTATTAAAACAAGCAAGAGGGAGTTGTAGCCCCTACTTGCAAAGGACCTGGACTCAGCAGAAGCCCTTCAAATCAAGGCCAGATCACGTGACAAGCATGCCACTAAGATAAGCAACAATACAGCTATCATAGACATCATCCTACTGTTTGCAATTTTAAATTGTGATGGCTTTTTCAGCGCATCAGGTAAGAAGCTAATTCATAAATTGGTATAACTATACTGCCTTCATCTAGATATATACCTCACCATGATTTGTTGTTAAATCTTTATGGCACTCTTCAAACATACTAATTTAGGTGTGTACTTTTGTATCTTTTTACTCATGGGAACTAATATATCAAGGAACAACTTGAACAAACAGACAACTTAAATTATCTTGAATTTGATTATGCTATTCCCTGCTATTGAAGCTCGCTTGAGTCATTGCATACAAAAATATAGAGCATAAATTAAATTCTCACCTCACATTAGTCTCAAGTGAGACTAATGAGCTCAAGTTCCTCCTTCTCAGAGCAGTTTTTCTTTTGACATTAAGTAGCCATTGCATAAAACTGCTATCTCCAATATGAAATCATGTAGGTTTAAAAACCTGTGAAAATAATGCAATTTTTCACAAAAAAAATCCCCTTTGCACTTAGCTACATCAATCTACAAATCTAGTACTGCATCACTCATCCAACTTGCAAAACAAATTCTCATTAGTAAAAGTTTATTTTCTTTTAGGTTAATCCTTTTCAAGAATACAAGAGTCAAGATCTGTCAAAAGTGCTGTGATTGCTTTCATCTAGAGCATTTCGTTTAAAAAGCCAATGTTTTTAAAGAGGAAAAGGTTTGTTGGTTTATAACTCTTTTGCACTGCTCTACGTTTTACAGTGTTTCAGTAGATACCCTTATGCTCCTTAATGATTAATATTTCTCACTCTGAATTGAAAAGACTCTACAAGTAACAAAAATGATTCTTTCATTAATCAGGTACAATCATAATTTCCTCTCTCTTAGCTTTCATTTTTATTATGACTTTAAATTTTTTCTAGTAAACTACATTGTAAATAGAGAAAATGTGAATTTTTTTTTCTCAAGGGAAAAAGGTTTGTTATTTTAAAATTACAGTACTGAAGATCAAAATAAAGTGACTGTTCGTTGTATTATCCAAATAGCCTATCTTTATACAAAAAAACCTTTCATTTTCACAACTAAATTGACTAAAAGGCACTGTTACCTAGCAACATTCATTGTGTTTATGACCTTTCATCCAATCTGAGCTCACAGATGTGCTTCTGAAGCTAACAAACATACATCATACAGTCCCCGCCTGCTTTGATGAAATATATGAGCCCTTAGAGCAGACTGCGAAATGTCCTTCCTAAAAAACAAGAGAAAATATAAAACTAAGAAGAACAGGATACATTTGAAAATAGTTTTAAAAGTATAAACTATGAACTTGAAATCTCTCTGCAATCAGTCTGGTGTCTTTTGCAGCAAACTGAAAATTTGCCCAGAAAGTTGTGGCGTTGCACACAAGCATACTAGGTGTATGATTGATAGATTTACTTTCTGTTATATTAACGAATGTATTGATCCTGACCCTTCTGAAATCAAGATGTTTTAGAGAAACTTAAAAAAGAAAAGGTTTGGGTTGTAGAAGATACCAACTGCCTGAATTTCAGATAATAGTGATTTTTTTTTGCTTTAAAAAAAAAATTACATTTATGGATATCTCCATGCTTTATACACATGATGACTAATAAATGTTCTGTCCCCACATTAATCACATGCAGTACTCTGAAATAAAAGTATGAATAACATTGTATAACATTCTGATCTAAGCTTACAGGGAAAACATTGTATCCCACATGTTTATAGCTCAATTTGAAAGTAAAAAGTACTGTATAAACACCATTATCCTTGCCGTTTTGAGGTTTAGATAGACTGCACAAGCTCTCATACCAAGTTGCAATTATAGTTCAAAAGTTACAGTATCAAGTGACATTTGCTGGGTTCCATCTTTATTTTCTCTTTGACTCCATCCACACTTTTTCTCTATTTGTAATTGAAAAGAATATACTTTCTAACACTTCAGATACCGTATGGAAACTGAAAATGAAATTCTATTTTTCAGCTTTTTGCACCATCACCAATTGTAAAGACTTTGTAGCCAGAACTTTCAAAGACTTGTACAGAAGCAATTGAACCACAATATAAAATTTGGTTTGCTCTTCTAAAAGCAACAGTTGGAGTAACTTTCTGTTGCCAAGAAAAGAAAAATTAGAAATTTATCATATATGGTCAATAGCCTTTTTGCAAGTACTTTTTCTGGATATAGCACCTGCAGAATTTTGTGGGTCCAACTCTGTTCTCAATGCACATGAAGGCTGTGCAGTTATCTCACCATACTACAGCTGTAAATGAAAGCAGAATATTAATATTTGCCATTCCATCAGCCAAAGTCCAAGCACAGGATACAGTGTATAACAGTGAGGTCTACCATGACATACCTTTTTTTAAAAAAAAAAAAAAAATCATTTAAAACTTGTGGACTTTTTTGCCATTAGCATAAAAAATTGCTTTAATAAACTCAGTTCCACAGTGCTATCTGATGTAACTGTAGTCAATTTTCAATAACAGGAAAACATGAATATAATCTTCCAGGTGCCAGCCAAGGTCTGAGACTTATTGCATGGGATCAATAGTTCACTTGGGTCTACCTATACTTTTGGCAGAACCTAGAGTAACAGAAACTCAAATATGTTAGAGATGAGCATTGTACAGATTGTTAATTTTACGTCATTTTGATAATTAAACCATTAGATTCAGCACATTTGAAAATCTGTTATTTTAGAACCTGAATACAAATTTCAGTGCATGATGACAACTCTCATTTGTAATGAAAAACTAAATGTTCAGTGATCAGTTTCAAGTAATCTGGATAACTTCTCTGACCAATTACAGGTTAGAAAGTGTAACTCTAGTAATCCTCTTCCATCAGATATTACTGCCTAGTGAGCATAAGTAGCCTTCCTTGGGATTTCAGAAGGTTTCTGATGTGATATATTTTTCAACATTGAATTAAAATTAAATAAATGTATCAAAGATATCAAAGATTTGTTTATGACAGATATCTTGCTTCCAGAAAACTTCAACATAAATTCAGTCTCAATAGAATCAGTTAATTTTCCACTTATACTGTCTCTTTAGGCTCAAAAGGTAATCCTGGTGACTGTATTCACACACACACATATATAGGTATGCTATATATATACACACATAATATTTTTATATATGTGAAATTAATAAATACATACACACACACAAAAGTTATTCAAAATTTAGTCAATAAAACCAGGTTCATCATTACCAGTTTCTTCACAGAGCAGCCGAAGTTCCTTCTAAAATAGAATAGATTCTGTACTATCAGGCAATACACAGTTACTGTCATGTGAGCTAGTGCAGATTTAGAGAACTCAGCACCAAGGATGTGGAAACATTTAGAAGAGCCATTGAGTTAATTGCATCTATTCCTAGGTAATTTATCTAAACAAATGCATATGAGAAATAAAATTATGATAGAAATGTAGATATAGTCAATTCCATCCTTTAATGTCAGAAAACATGGAAAATTTTCAGAAATTCAGAGGTTACTTTCTCTTTCATGATTGCTCTGTACAAAGGGAGCTGGAGAGCACTTGCTCTTATCTAACTCTTAGTCAAACACAGTGGTATAGTCATACATGGCTGGAAGTAAACTCCTACGCCATGGGGTCTTGGCCTCATTGAAATGCCGGTTTACATTTTCCAATTCCTTTGCAAATTTCCTGAGCTCTGTTTTTAAATTATTTAGCTTTTCTCTCCTGTTGCTATGATTGGAAATTTATTCTAAAATTTTACAACTGTAACAGTTAGGAATGTATTTTTCAATTTTCATACTGATTTGAACTATAGTCTAATTATATGAATTTGTTCTTCTGCCAACATTATCTTCTAGCTGAAGTAATTTTTCTTCTTGGTGTACTGTTGTTTATATACAGCAGCTTTTTTAAAAAGCAGTGGTCAATTTTGCAGTGTATTCCCCATATGGCTTCAGCAGGGGTTTAAGTACACTGAAGTTTCCTTCTCCACTGGAAGCAATTCAGCTGAAACGTTCTAGGGCGGCATTTTTTCTTTTTCACAATTGTACTATATTCATGGCTAACAGTCATCTTGCAGTCACCCGGTATGCGCACATCTTTCTCTTCCTCAGTTGCTTCTAACTGATGAGATGTCAAACTAATGTAGGTTCTTACTGCTACCCCACTGCAGGTTCTTCCACTCCTTACCATTCACCATATTTTGATTATCCTCTTTATTATTACTGGTTCCCAAAACTAGCTTTGTGTTGGTAACAAATTTCAAAAGTAGACTGCATTTTCTGCATATATGATTACTAATATATTAAAAACATATTGGCCTCAAGACAGCTTTTTAAAGAAATCTAACCGTATGCCCACACAATCAGCCTCATACTCCTCTTACACCACTAATGGTAGTAGTCTCACCAATATTTTGCATCATCATCTCATATACTTTCCTATAGTTCCTAAAAGTGAAATTTGTCATAATTTCTTGAGTAATTAAGTTAGTTTTGTTCAATCCTCTTCCATAATCTGCTGCAGCATTTTAGTCCTCTGAATGAAATTATTTTCTTCAAATTTGATTCTGTTTTACATGCTGCTAAGATGTGACTAACTAGCTTGTAATGCCTATATTGTTTTTCTCCTTTTTATACGTAAGAACCACATTTTTAATTGAATTACTGATCTTACTTACTATTATTATTGATCTGATTTATTTGAAATATTTGATAATAAACTTATAACTAAATATGATAAAAACTAAAAGCTAATTGTATCTATCTGATATCAAGCACACTCAAAATAGGGAAAAATGGTCAGCTGGAATCCTTGTGTTGATGTGAAATGTTGACAGGGCATGGTATTATCACAATTTGCAGCAAGGTATGTATATTCCCATCCAATATCTTATGAGAGAGAGAGAGTTACCAGAAAGGACAGATGGCCAAGGAAATTCTTTTGGTCTCCTACTATTGAGGAACCCCAGAACCTGGGGATGCAAAGTTGACATTGTTGTTTCAGAACAACATAAAAAGGTCTGTCTGGTGGCATATGTGGTTCACGTTACAATTAACCATGCCCTCACTTTTCAGGGACTAGGGAACACAAACAGACTGCAAAGGAGTCCTACAAAAATTAACCTAGAAAAAGACATTTGTGCAGAATGAAGCAATCCTCTTGGTACGTTACGTCGCTAAGACTACATGCCCTTACTGCTTTGTGATTCTTGTGCCTCATGGATTTGGAGCTTTCTTTTTCCTTTTTTTAGACACAGGAGAAAGTGTATATCTGCCTATATTATCTTAAATAAGAATGAATTATTAGAAAGAAAGCTAGGTCAAATCTGAATATATGGAAGAATGATGGTAGGAACTATTTTTTTTATCCTTTTGTACATCAAATATTTCACAGAATTTCACAGAAATCTGTGAAATCCAATATAAAATAATGAAGTAATTTCTGGGAATTTCAGTACTCAAAACCTAGAAAGTAGTAAAATAATAATAATAATACAGAATCTTTCAAAGATTCTATGTTTTTCAACAACAAAAACATGAAAGAATTTATTGTTCTGAGTCTATTTTTTTTTTTTTTTTTTAAATTGAGCCTATGAGTTTTCCATGTGAAAAGGAATTTTTAGAATTTACATAGAGGAAAGTACCCTGATGTGATTGTCTTGTCCATTTGCCTGCAACAATAAGGCATCAATCATTCCTCACATTTCTTATTTGTTTGTCTAAAAATGTCCAACAACAACTATTTCACAATTTCCCTAAGTAATCTCATTGAATGTTTTGCTTTCCTGAAGTTGGGGGGTTTTCCTAAAATATAACCTTTTATCTTTTGGCTATTTAGTCTCTAGTGCTTCCCATCCTATCCCAAATAAACATAACAAACAGTTCTTACCTCCTCAGGAGTTTCTACAGCTTTTAACACTTAGGTGGCCTGGTATTTCTGTGTGATTTTGTCTCTAGATTGAGCATACCTATGTTCTTCCGGAATAACTGTATAAATATTTTTTCTAGAGCTTTAATTATTATTTTTATTTTCTGTGTCTTTTTCCTTTTCAGCTGAAGGTATCAATATTACTGGAGAGAGAAAATATTTTCAAAACATAACTGTCTTTAAATAAAATATTGTTATTTATGTAGCCCATTATAAAAGATCTTTTCCATCACAGCATGATGATGTACTCAGCATCTCTAGGTCCTCCTCCACAAAACTATCAGTACACCAGTAATCTCACTTTGCACTTACAGAAATTTATGTTTCTAAATAAAAATCTTGCACTTGTCCTAATTCAATTGCATAATTTTATTTAAATAATTTATCATTATTTTATGTTCATTTCAAATTTGCATCTTGACTTCTGACAGGTTTGCATCCCTTCTCAGCTTTGTGTCATTTGGAAATTTGCATCCTTCCTATCCCATCATCCAAATTATCCATGAAAATACAAAATTGGATGGGACTCTCAACAAATTTATGATGGAAACCATGAGGTGTCTCATGAGTTTGACTCCCTAACTTTTTCAACTGCTTGTTTAATCACTTTTTCAGGATTTTAGTTAGGCCACAATAGCTTAGATTTTAATGGTTTTGTCATTAGGACATAGACAAAACACTCAGTTTGTTAAGGTTCATCGTATCATTGATAGGCAGTGATGGTGGCCTTTGTATTCTCTGTTTTAATAAAGAAAATTATATGCAGCATTGAAAGAAAGATGTTTGACAGGAAATACAACTAAAAGTAAGACTTTTCTTTCCCACAGAAAAACTAAGTTGAGTTTGCAATTGCTTATGTGAATTTTTAATTATCATCTCATTCTCAATTAGATTTAAGAAAAAAAATCTCCAAGACTTTAGGAATGAGATTTCTAAGTTTTACGCTCTAATTGTTCTATTACCATGGAGATTAACTTCAGCCATTGCAGGCAACTCAGTTTCAAAGAAAAAAATGAATAGTGCTGAAACTGACTAAAATCATGAATACAGCTTTTAGTAATGATAACGTAATATTCTAAATGATGGGATTTTTCTGTGCTGTTAAAATATTATCTACTTTTCCATTAACAAGCCATCATACCTGAAATGCACAAAACACCTATAATAGGAGTGCAGGAAACACTAAACTCAAATGTTTCCTTTGTGGCTTGATAATAAAACAATAGCAAGAACAGTAATCAGTTTCATGAGAGATGTGGCAAGTTGCAGAGTAGCTTCATTCCTTAGCTAGTTAAGTACAACTATTTTTGGCAAAACAGAAGGGCAAAATTGTTTGAAAGGAGAAAGCAAATCAAGAACAACAGATGGAAAAGCTTTTTTTCTGTTTTGAATTAAAAGAAATAAAATGATTAAAAAGTAATTTTAATGAAAATCTGAGTTAAATGTTATTCTACAAAAATTATTGTAATCTAATGAGGATATGCTGGTTTTGTGCTTCTATTAAAAAAAGGTGATTTTTTGCAATAATCTCCAATCAACAAATGGGACATACATAATATGAGATCAAAATACTATATATTACATATAAAAACATTTATTCAGGCAATTCCATTCAGAAGATGGCATAATCAAAAGATTTACTCAAAAAAAAAAAAAAGCAACTTACTATGAAGTCCAACTTCAAATACACCTAGAAAATGAATTAAAAGTAAACAGTCAATGAATAAGTGAAGAATATGACTGAACAAACATGTCAGTAAAGTCCCAACCTCAAAGCTTTATCAAGATTGCAACGCCTTTGCAGGGAGAGAGGCAGAATGAAAGGTGGAATTGCCTCCTCATAGAGTAAAAAGTTTTGTTCGTATTCACCTGTGGCTCTGACCAAACCTCCTCACTTATTCCAGGGAAAGGAGACAACTTCCACACTAGCAAACAATAACCATTACACAGAATTTCAGAGGTGTGCACACAAACAAAAACATGGACATGGTGTTTTGTTTCCATGACCTGTCTATTTTTACGTGATCATACTGTATGTCCTACTGATGATTAAGATGTAGATACTTGTGCACCATGGTGCTGAATGATACAAAATAGCTTTTCTTTGAGCTCTTCCTTTTTCTTTTTTTTTTCTTAGACGTCTTGCAACCACAACCCCTTTAACAAGGGGTTCCACAGCTCTCTTGTCTATAGTAAATAAGAGTTCACTTAAGCTATATTTAAATTCTGGGACAAGAGCCAACACATAACTCCTTGTTCTTCTGGACCCTAGAATCACATGAAAAGTAAAAGAGAACGAAGGGCTGGAATGTGTGAACACCCTGTCCAAAACTAAGTTAAGATGCATCCTGGGATGTACATCTGGATCTGGGATCCTGAATTTCTTACTTAAGGATCTGCAGACTATCCAGACATACTTAGCTTTTGAATATCATATCTATGGTTCAAACCTTTATAGGGGGTGTCAGCTGTCTGTCAACAATGTCTAGAAACTGAGATCATCTAGCTGACTTTAAACAAAAATAACATGCCCAAAATGGAGGATGCTTTTCAAAATCAGCATTTTGTTTATTGTGACACCTACCCTGATGTCTGTACACACTACAAATTTTGAGACATCCATATACAAAAAACATATAGAAAACATATATAAGCTTAGAGACCTACTAAACATCCTTGGATTTGAATGAAAGTCTTTGCTGTAATTGGCTAACAAATATTTAAATCATATTCTAGAATATAATAGTCACACAGATTTGTTAACTTGCAGAATATCAACAGGCAGATTTTAAGATATTTATATAAATCTCATCATCAAAAGGAGAAAGAACACAGAAGGATGCTATAGAAATGTGTATATACATTTTTGTTCTAATTTGTTACAGTATTGTTATAATTCCAATTCAAACAATAGTTTCTAACACCTTTTCTGATACTGTCGTGTCTCTCATTACAGAAGTTGAGTGAGGGGAAATGTTATTTTGTTCTTACACAAGATCTAGTAAAAGCTGAACTCCTATTCCAACTACATTTCCCCAAAAAACCACTTCTGGGAGTTTCCTTGGGGTATGAAGGTATGTATACATATAATAGCAACTATCAAGCTGTGTCCATAGTACATGTTCAACCACAGCGTTGTCTAAGGTTTTACCCACTGTTTAATCAGCCTTCTCTTCTGGCCATGTTCTTCTGCATTTCCATGTCCTTCTGTTTTATCCATCAGACAAAGGTGAATAGGAAATAAGAGCTTAAGAAGTAAAGAGAGTGCCCAAGTATACCACTAGAAAGGGATAATAAAATCTGAAGCAGGGAGGAATATTGACCTCATTGTGACTTTAGGAAAAATAAGTGGCAAAGGTAACTCTGAAGGGTGTTCTCCCTGCTGCAAGGACAAAATCACTTTCAGTCTGAAACTCAGTAGTGGCAGCTGGGAATGACTAGCATTATTCTAGATATTTAATGGCATTAGTTATTCATAGGAATGGTCAGAGAAAGATGACTGGCCATGATAATGGCAGAAATACTGACCTGGCAATATGAGTGACAGTTGCCAGTTAAGATTTTTCTCAGACATGTGATCCAAAGCCATTTAAAAAAAAATCAGTAGAATTCTAATCAGATTGTAAATCTTCAGAGAGGTTTCCTAATTACCCCTTATGCATCTTACCCTTATCACTTACACAGCCAATGCTTCTCTTGGGTCAGATTCCCCATTTCTGAGTAATACTACTTTGGCTTGAATAAAATTTCAAGCTTCTCTACATTCCGTTAACTTTTAAAAATTTCTCTTCCTCCTTCTTTATTTTGATATGTAGCTCTTTGACAATTCAATTATTTTATAAATCTCTTGCATTCATAAAATTATTCTTATTATTTTTGACTTCCAGCTTCCTTTTTTTAATCATTCTCCTTTAAAGCTTGATATCATAAATATACAAAGAACTCATTAGGAACAGAAAAGCAGGTATTTTTCTTTATTTCAGTTTTAAAATAAAACTTAAGCCCTAATGTACAATCAATTAGAACACAAAGTTTCTAGTATAAATGAAAAGGATCTGAGAGGTTTAAAGATAAACATATGACAACCCACAGCTTGAAAAATAGTTTGTCATTATTTCCTTCAAGTAAACAATGTCTTTTTCTTAAAATCCATGATAATCTGTTGTTGGTATTCTGTTTTTAGCGATATAAACATATAAACTCTACAGCTCAAATGACATACCAGTAAGTAGCTCTTTGTAAAGAAAGACTATCTCTTCCAAATAGCACATAAATCATGTGATTTAGTAGTTTCTATAGTAACAATTTTTTTTTAATTGAATAGCAGAGTAAATAGCTGTACACAATCTTCAAAAGTTATTAGCAGCACTAAAATTGTGGTAACTTCCCTCTAAATCTCCTCTTTAATTAAAAATGGTAATTTTGTTTCTTGCATCAAGCAATGTCCATTTCTGGAGTGGTCAACAGCTTCAGGTGTGCAATGGCAGAAAAAAAAAAGCTGAAAGTATAAAATTACAAATTTCCTCAACTTTCAATTGTAAGTAAGGAAGTGAATGTTCCAAAAGATTTTATTGCTATCATTAGTTAAAGAAATTAAAGAAGCAAACAAATCCTGGCTTGAAAACCTTGAGACTATGAAATTTATGATCATGTTTCAACAAGTATGAATATTTCTTTTTAGTACCAAAAGATCAGCAAAAACCAAGATTTTATAAACAGTCAGTTAAAAGTTATATGCAACAATCAGATTAGTAACATGACTGAATATTTGGTGCATATTCATTTGGATACAGAAGAATTCAAATAAAAGCCATGACTTCAAATCATATTTTGGAGTTCCTTATACTATGCTGTAGACTTATGCTATAAGAAACTTGCAACACAATCTTCTAAAGTTGGAAGGACTTCATTTATAAATGTGTCATAGCACAGCTCTGGATCAGGCCCATACAGCATAATACTGGCAATATCACTGATCTATAGTTAACTGTAGCCCTATAGCACTTGCATAAACACACTAACCTTAAAAATATCTCTATATTTTTCACATACGTAAAGTTTTAGATTTAAAATCTCCAGAAAGAATAATATCTGCTTCCATTTGTAATGCTATTTGTTTAAGAAAGAAGAGGGGTTTTTTTACTGTCTGAAACTACACCTATTCTTTCAAATGTACCTTTTGGTCTAAGTAAGATGTACTGCATTTACTGTCTTTGACAAGTGCTGCAAAACCAATCCCATAATCTTTGCTACACTGTAGTACAAGTAGGAACACGCACTTTATCCTAATTTTTTTTGTTATAAAATATAGATCTCATTAATACCCTTTATTATACATGCTAAGTAGTAAATCTTAACAACAATCTCAGTACACACACAACAATAATTTTATCAGCTTCATCATGACCTTTGTCAAACACTATTCTCCACCTCTGATCTCCTCATTCTTTTCTTTTTACTGCAGCAAAACACATACCGTTTTTGACTATGGGTTCCGTTTATTTCTTAAAGACAGGAAAATCTTGGAAGAAGGCTATGCATAGTTAGTGTTTTACAAATAAATGCAGAGACACATACTCTCAAGTTTTCAGAATATGCCATGAGAACCATTGCTGGATCCTAGGTTTTATATGTATATGCATCTGTTGTTAAAAACTACTCTCAAAATTTGTAGATACTCAGCAACTTCAAGTTCAAATGTTTACAAAGAGCCTTTAGAACAAAACTGTTTGGTATCAGACTGAAATGCAAGCTTTGACTCTGAGCAGTCTTTTTTGCACCCATGTTTCAGGGCCTAAAAATGTGCATATGTCCTTTTGAAAACTTAGTCCTTCACTTTCAAAAACTACAGGCCCACAAATAGCAGCTGTACTTGCTAATTTTGTCTTCTGAAAATAAAGCTGACTAAATACCTCCAAAGTATTATTGAGATTTAGTGATCTTCAGAAGTTTTTTCCCCATATCTTTAATTCAGACACATACACATCAATGTAAATGTGTGGTTTAATTCTATGGTGAATTTGGCCTGAAATATAGATTAGCAAAATTGGAAACAGCTGTGCAAGAAACTACTTTCCTCTTCCATTTATAGTATTGTATCCCAATATAAACTCCATCATTTTAGTATAAAGTGATACCCCCCCACTTTCTCTTCTCATCCAGATGTTTATGGATTTTTCAGATAATCTTCAGTGAAATTGCCAAAACCAACAAAAAGTCTTAACATGTAAATTCAACATATTGTTTCATGCTCATCATGGCCTTTTCTGCATCAGTGCCAATCCTCATTAGATTTCAGATGTACTTCGGTCGACACTGTTACAGAAAAGAACTCTGACTCATCATCTCATTGTAGGCTGGGTTCTTATTTAATATTTTTTGTCTGATTCATGAACTGGTTTTTTTTGAAATTCTAAAAATGGTTCATGAATTGCTTGGGAGATGAGAAAATTAATAATAATGATCCAATTTACTGTACATTGAATTGAACTGATTATCATGCAACATACCGACAGACTTTTTCATGACAAATAAGTTCTATAGACAGAGGTTTTGTTTCCCTTCATACTGGACATGTCATTATACTGTAAAATAATCATTAAGCTCTTAGGCCAAGATCCAGCAAAGTGCTTAAGCACTTGCTTAATTATAAGTTTATGCAAATTTGAAAGTGAAACTACAGAAGAGTCAAATTATATTCTTTATTATAGCTGTAACAAACTTTAGAGTTACACATACACTTTAGTGCATCTTTTGTGCATTTAAAGACAAGTGGTACTATATAAATTTATAATGTAATGATTTTTAGTAATCTATTTTTATATATGGAAATATTTGTCATTTTTAGACGTCTGTAACATTGGCCATTCCCTGGCAGGTCACGGGGCTATGTTCACCTCCAACTGATCACAACTAAATAATTGCTAATTATCTTATTGGAAATAGTTTTAGAAAGCTTGATTTATCAGGTGATTGTGAAAGATGAAATACTGCAATTTTTTTGCTCAAGGATTAGGCTATATGATTCTCTTGTAGAAGCTGGTCATTCCACTTGTCCATGCAAAAAAATAGTTATCAGGAGCACAAAGAAGAGCTAGCTTTAGAGATTTTATTATTCCATTTTTAGCATAACTAGTGGTAAGTGTATATATTACTCTTATCCTAATGATTTCTGTAACCTAAGAACTTTCCTTAGTCATAACCTTTCAATGTAGGTTTAAATTTTCTTTTAAATTACTACTTTATATGTGTAGCTTGTTTAGGAAGTGGAATAGGCTACTGTAAGCAAAGAGAGGTATTTACTGCAGGTAAACAGGCACTCGAGCATGGCATGTTAGTTTGCCTAACATTTAGGTGGCTAAGTCTTGCAGTGGAATATGGAATCCTGAATTAAATGCTGAAGGTCATTGAAGGGTTTATGGCAGTAGACCAAAGTCCAAACCAATGAACTATGCTGATCATGGAGCTGCATACAACAAATTAATATGGAACCTCTGAGAATGAGGATATTTCATGAACACTGCTCCTTTCCATCACTTAGTCACTTTATTAATCAAGTTTCTGCCTGGATATTTTTGCTAAGAGGTCACTATGTAAAGACTAGATAAATATTATCAAGGCTCAAAAGACTACATTATATGAAAACCACCAAGAGAAATCATGAATCTTTTCACTTTAACCTTAAGTTCATAAAAAATAGGACCTTACCGTTACAGTTCAGCTATTTTTGCACCAGCTAGTACATTTGATGTGGACCCTACTCCTAAAGGAGAAAGTAGAGAGTTATTGAGGTACACTTATTGAGTCAGACCCTTACGGGGAGATAAACAGGACTGTTGGGATTTGGCTTGGACATGAGAGATTCTGAAGTGTTCAGGAAGCTCAGGACAGATATTTCCTTCAATTCCCAAACAGAAACACAGGGATTTTTGCTTCCAGGATACTAAAGTATTTAAACATACATACTTCTTTAAATGAGTTTCCTCAAAGGCGGTATGCTGCCTAACACACTAGAATGTAGTCAGACTCCATTGCCTGATAACCAGGGAGACAGCTTGGTTTGTCCTGTGGCACAGTACACACCTTAAGATATCTGATTGATCTTTACAGTGTTAGTTGGGTTGTGACACATGATCCAGAATTTTACCTTTTTCATTTTCATAGGAACTGTGCTGCTAAGGATAAATGTCCAATTTGAAATCTTGGATCTCACTTAGAAGCTGAGAGAAGTGAGATAAAAGTTGTCAGAAATTAGCATAAAAATTTCAGAAAACAATAATTGAAACCAGAATTCCTATGCTGCTTCTGAAGATTGATATCCCATGACAATGAGCTTTGATAAATCGCTCTAGCTGAGGATCTATTCTTATGCTCTTTACAGAGCGTGTGTAATAAATCAATATACTGACAGATTTAAGAAAACCTCTCATTCTATCTTCATTGCATGAGATATCTTTGCAGTACAGTAAAATCTTTTTTCAGTACTGAAAGTTTTCCACTGAGTGATGTGTACAGAACATCTCTTCCTTCCTCAGTTACGCAAATATGCAGAGAAAATGTATTGTTCTCTGTTCAGTTCTGTTTAACTGATTTCTCTCTGTGGCACCTAAACCAACTACTGCAAGAGCTTTTGAAGTTGCAAATTAACATCTGATCATTAAACTCTGTTTTATTATTTTTTAATAAATATGATGTAGCATGTAAACCTCAGTTCTGAGTAATAAAAACCTCACAGAGACAATAAAAGATAAGGAATAAACATGAGACATGAAATGAGGTAATATTAGAAGAGACAAAAAATTAGTTTGAAGAGATCTGTCAGGACTATTTCAGACAGAACTCAAAAAAATACCATATATTGCATGGAATAGTATCACTTAAAACAGAAGCACTGCTCAACTTTTAATCTCTATTCTCAACACTAATTCTAAGTTTACCCTTTCACCTCATGTTATGTTTAGTTACATTTCAGTAAAGCAGGACCAATCACTTTAACTATCCTGTCATTTTTTCACATGCAGACCATACTTTAAAGCAAAACATGAACTTTTGAGCTGAAGCAGAGAAGATTAGGGACTGTTTTTCTTAAATGCACTATGTATAAAAATTCTTCTTAACAATTACCACGTACAGAAATTCTTATCAGTGTTAAATAATTCATATTTCAACAGCACCTTGAAGCCCTGGACATACATAAGGATCCCTTTTCACCATGCACTTTGCAAACTGCACAACAAAAATATGGTCTCTTACACTAAAGAATCAGCAAGAATTACAGGGAACTAGCTTGCTCAGTTCTATTGGACTTTGTTTGGACAAAGAAATTTCCAGAATTTCCACAGATGCATGTAAAATAAGGAAAGGTTTTGTTTTCACACACTCAGGCTTACTAACATTGAGAATAAAAACATAAACAACTTTCTAAGGTAAGTCCCACATATATATAATTTTTTTAAAAAAAATTTATTTTCTGTTTGCATAGCAACTGCTTGGGTGTTTCACCCTTGAGAGAACCCAATAACTGCACAAAAAAACCCACATGGGTTTTCCTCCCTCCCCGACCTTGAGGGAGGCAAAAAACACATTAGTGAATTTATACTGGATTCCTTCAGCATTTGTCAACTCAACATTATTTGAAAAATAAAACAAAGCACAGCAATAGGGCTATACTTCAATCAAACTCTCTGAATAATTTTTATAGTCTCTTTTTTAAAGAGACAGATGTTAGTGCATTCGATTTTTCAAATTAAAGTATTTTGAAAGTAGACTGACCCATAGAAATACTGCTCAGTTGTGAATATTTCTTAGTACACATCAACCATGTTCTGAGGATTCAAAAAACTACTTGCCAAAAAAAAAAAAAAAAAACACCCCCACCCAAAACCAAAAAACAGGCTAAGTTTTCTTTGCAATACTTCAGTGAAGACAGACAAAACCCAAGGAGTAAAACATACATGATAAACAAAATGCTTGCAGTTCCACTACACAAATTCTTAAATTGCTTATATGTTTTTTGTAAGCATGGTTACCGTACAAAGACATCGTCTCACCAAATTCATCCAATATTTTGGCAATAGGGAGTATTCCATATTTCACTTATAACTGAAAGCTATCTTTGTTTTAAAAGTGGAGGGAGACCTGCAAGTGTCTGAGGCGCACATGGACATCCACCTATTCATTCCCAATGTCTTTGTGCATGCAATCAACTCAGGTCTGTATACATGCACAATTGTTCATTATACTGCATGAGTAAGGATATTTTCACATAGTTGGGGTCTTTTTCACATACAACTGTTCTCTTTCAAGTATTACCAACCTATCTCAAGAATTAAAACCAAAGCAAAGGATTTTAAGTAAAACTCATAAGGCAATTAAAGAAAAAGTTCAAATAAGAAAGATGATAGATCAATTTTTCAACAAAAATGTTCAATAGATAGATCAATGTTTCAACAAAAACAAAAATTTTCTATTTTATAGAAAAAAATCTTACATTTCTGAGTCACTAAAACATTTTTTCCATTAAGAATTCTTCCACAGCCACTCAATTTCTCAGGAAAATTTTTGTAATTTTTTCTTTTAGAAAATTTTAATGATGTCCATTTTAATAGTTGCATACTTAACTCTGGCTATCAGATCAAACTGGATTTGCAATTTTTCAGGCCACAAGTTCACTATTATGTACATTACTAATTATTTTTCGTAACGATGACAACTATACTTACGAAACTTGGAAGCAACAATCAGTGGTTATTATAGTTCCATCTGACATTATCTTCCCTCTCGGAACTTAAGCAGGGTTAAGGTGGACCATCAGAGTAAGAGACAGGACAGATGCCTATTGTTAATATGTCCATAGTAGTCCAAAGAGTGATATCAATTCTTCCAGTTGGTACTCTACCCTCCACACCTACTGCCACATCTACAACAAATTATTCAGAACTAGCAAAAACTGCGAACCTTGAAGGTGACATTATAATTGCTTGATTTTATTTACCCTTTGTTGACCACAAGACTTTCAACTCTTGTGTGGTATCAACAAAGGTGCCATGATTAGTTGATGAATGCTTGACAATGAGAAATAAAGAAAGTATAAAATAAAAAACAAAAAAGTATACGGACTTTTGTAACTTTTGTTATTTTAATTTAAAACTATTGATTTTATTCGAGTACTGAAGATGAGATTTATGTTACTGGAGAAAGCCTTTTCCAGTCAACATTTATGAAAGAATTTGGAAAGATGTTACACAAAATCTTCGGAAGACCATTTATAAACAGGTGGAAAACCAAAACTCTACACATTATGGCAGAGATCAGTTCACAATCATAATTAGAGTGGGTTTGATGTGGTTGGAAACTAAGGTATAGTAAATGTCTTTGTTCTAGACCTAGCATCAGAACAGACATTCTTATAATAAAACTAAGCATATGTCTGGAATTTTTAGAAGTGTGACAACTGAATGGGAAAAAAAATTGAAATTTTTTAATGGTCGAAGTTACAAAATAGACATCATCAGAATTATGCCACTGTTAAAGAGTTTTCTCTTCGCTATTTATAGGTACTCAAAAATACCCCAAAGTTTTGAAAACCATTTGAATGTGTAAAGGAGAATAAAGTTCTTTCAGACCTGAAAAGACTACTTTGGTAGGTGGTAGCAAGCTTATGATGGCAAAGTGAAGCTCCATAGTGGTTTAAAACTTTGATACCTATATCCTGTATAAAAGGTTTAAAATGGAATACTGAATATAAAATATCAAATCTTCCAAGAATATATCCACAATTAATCACTCCAAAAATATATATACTTAAACAAGATATAGACATAGTGCTGCGCTTCACTTTTTTTTCTTGAAATGCAGATTATTAATCTAAGATTTATTTTAAATTAGACCTAAAGTGGTTCTATTTTAAGGATTTGAGATTAGCTTCAAAAGATTATGGATCATTACAATTTCAACCAATGCAGGGATAATTTATTCTTAAAATGACATATTGAAATAGTCATAAACCTGAAAAATTTCAGCTGAAATCTCAGGTCAGATTTGCAGAGCCTTATGGCCCCATGAGAATTATTACTGAACATAATGAAGGCTAATCATTGCTAGAATGCAGGTTGGTTAGTAATGATTAGCCCACTTATTTTGTAAATATTACAAGGTTGAAATTATTAATTAGAATCAAATTAATAATTGTATTACTACAAAACTTTGCTTATAACTTAGAATCAATAATTAATATTAACTATTGAACATTCACTACTGAATTAACTATCCATCTATAATATTTACGATTCCTTTATGACAAAATGCACTAAGATAAAGCATGTATTATGGACACACAAGAGTGACTCTAGTTAAAGGCTTTTTGAGGGGACTGTTGTTTGCTTTGGTTTTATTATAATGGCTCTGATTATGACAATCTGACAATTTTGAGAATAAAACTACCCTTTAGCCCAAGTTCGCATAAGCTTTCTCTAGCCAAAGAATTTTTCTTGCTAAAAACTTTTCTAAAAATTTTTTTTGTTAAAATATTTCTGAGGACTTATTTATAGAGGCATCTTACAACCACTGAACCCACATCCAGGTTAAACTTCTTTTAAGTAAGCTTTTACATTCACCTTGCACCTTAATGTTCTTTTTGCTTAAATGTTGATTCATGGTGGACTCACTGAATATTGTTTTAGTCTGACTAGAACAATGATGAACAAAGAACCTGGTTAACAATTCGGATGATGTGTGCTTTTATCTCTTTATCACTATCATCTACTGTCTTCTGACCTAACAAGAAAAAAAACCCTAGAAGTTTCTCTAAGAAAAAGCAAGTTTCAAGTAGTAACAGGTTGAACTGTATTATATATCCGGAAAGAGCTGCTATTTACTGAGCCTGTCCCTTGTAATTCAGTGAAAAAAATGACAGGTAAATGTCCCATGTGACTTGTATCTCAAGTCAGTCTTTTCTTATGAGACAATTTTAAGCCTGAGACAGTCTATTTTCACAGGAAACATGACCTCTTAAAAAGACTTGTTTTCCTTTTAAAAACTTGTTTTCTGATCACCATTTATGATATTAAGGAATTATGATAGCCCTTAGCAAATCCCCCTCTTTTTCAGATGGAGATGTTATTTTAAAATTCTACTTCAAAACACATCTGCCTTGGGGAAGTTTAGACCCAAACTCTTAAACTCAGCAGCAGTGCTAATACATTGTCAAGACTTTTTTTAATGTAGATCTTACCTTATTTTATATGCTCACAATGCTAGTTGTTACTGAACATGAATATCCTCTATATGACAAGAAAATTATGTACAAAAATTCCCTAAACTACACTGTCAATTTCATAAAGATGTTTTTAAACCAAAACTTCAGTGCTAGAGATAAAGTTGCTTGAAACACACAGAGAATAAAAGCATTCCTAATTTGTAAAATGACAATTTTTACCTAAACCATGTCACATCTGTGACAAGGCACAAACTGCTGTTCTCTTTTTGGCAGCTTACTACTTAATGAAGCATATAAGTATCAATAAAAGGCTTATTAAATGAATTTAAGGTGAACTGTATCATTATTTTGTTATTCAAACATTTAAAAACCTGCATAAACCAAAGATGTAAGTAATACCCTGTTAATTTATAAGTTCCCCACCGAAATTGTGAAAATATTTTAATGTTGTTTCTCTGCCACAGTATTTGCAGTCATAAACACATCTTAATTCTTTTTACACTGGAAGAAAATATTTCAATTATGAGACCACACAAGCACATGAAGTCTCGAGATTTTCCTGTTTCTTTAAGTTCTCTGTTATTTATATTTTGCACTACATTTCAATAGAACCTCGTCTAGAGGTGTATGCAGAACAAAGAGGAGAGACCAAGGTGAGTGTTACATATAATCATTAAGTCCAGCAAACTCATGTGAAAAGACATAACTGTGTTTCAGGAGCCCCTTTTAGTGTATAGATTTCCTTCCTCAGTCTAGAGGAGGAATAGTTTCAATAGTTTACTTCAGATGTACTGAAGAACCAAATCAATATTTACTGTGCCCTGAGACAGGTGGGATGTGATGTCATCCATTTTCTGTAAGATTTTGGAAATTTGGTCATTTTTAGATTTTCTTGAAGAATCCACCTAGAGTAATATTTCAGAGATTTGCTCTGTTGTAGTGCAGTTTAATAAAACATGTGCAGTAGAGTACAATAACTTTATTTGCAAATATTCCAGGATGATTATTTACTAATTTTAAATTCAGTAATACAGGAATGCAGAAAGTTATAAATACACTAAAATTCCCTCTCTAGAACAATCTTTGAAGTCATATTCAAATAGGTCAAAAGGCTAACCTTGGATAATGTCTTCCTTTATGTTTGGAAAGTGCCTTCCATCACTTTCAGAGAAGCTAAACGCTACATATAGCTAAAATATTCTAGTTCAGAGAATGTAATATTTTTTAATTGAGAGAATATAAAATGAGCCTGCCAAATCTATGAGTTATGGAAACAAAACTCTCTGAGACTTTCTATTACCACTGGCAAAAATGGGATACAATCACACACCATCTATCTCAAAACCTCTCAATATCAAATTTGTATACTGACCTTTTCAAATATGGACCATAGGATCAGTAACTTCTATATTAAGGCTTCTATACTTTCAGATTTGTATGCACACCAGAACTTCAAAATCTCTGATTTGGCTATTACTCACATTTTTAAAAGGCTCTACTTCATTGTATGTGTTGTTAGCATAACAGTCATGGTATTGACTGCAAAGAATAACCTGCTCCAGCAGGTTATATCAGCACACATTGATCAGAAGTAAAGGAGGAGTTCCTTTTCTTCCCTCAAAAGAAAGTTATCAACTGCTTTCAAGCCTCATAATTTAAATAACTGCAACTGTATAACTGGAAGTGAAAATGCACTCCTAGGAAAAGAAATGTTATGCTTACTACACAACATGCATGTAGCCAGCTGATACACCAAAAGCAGACATTCAAATATTAAAGTACAAAAAACCTACGAAATCTTAATCAGAGACAAACTATTAAAGTAAAACTAGAGTTACTGAGTTTAGTACTTCCAAGGCATCTTACCAAATAAAGCAGAATATGCATGATATCCGTGGAAAATATAAACCTGACAGTTAAGATGCAAGGGAACAGCTATTCATGCCGTTGGACTGTCTGGATAAAGGCATGTAATACCATTGCAGGTAGCATTATAGTAAGAGAGATTAGAACCACACAAAGTGGATTCAGCAAAAATTATTTTTACTCCATAACCAATGGACTCCATTAATTTGTAACTTTGTGCCCTTTTAGGATTTTTTTTGCATTTTCTAATATCTAACTCATGATGTACAGTAAAATTTCAAATTTAATTTGGCTTGGTGTTATCACCAACAGTGGCAGGGCAAAACTATTGCTGACAGCTGTACCTCACTCTTTGAAGTGGCTTATTTATCATTATTTGCATGAATATCACAGCTTGGATACTTGTCTATAAAGCAATATAAAATCAGAAACATCTTTGATACACAATAGTAGATACATACCAAATAACTTATTTATATAGTTATACATAATATACATATAGGCCAATATTTCTATTAATGTCAAGCATGCATGGCATCATGTGGTAGCTTGTGGAGGGCTAACCAGGGCCTGCTTTTATTCAGTCATTATTTAACAAATCTGATGAAGAGAGAACACAATGGTTATCTTTGATAGCAAGCTTGGGAGACTTGGAACAATTCTGAAGGTCAAGTTTCAAATACAAAGGGATCTTGATAAACTGGAAGAATAGTCTGAAATCAAAGAGATGTAATATTTTACATATCTTCATTGTATTCTATTTGAGGAAGAAAAAAACTAATACAAAAATAAAGAATGGAAAACAATTGACTAGACAAATATTATAGCAACATATTGCTAAAATATCTGAATATCTAAGAAGAATAAAGTATAAAAGGTATTATATAGGTACCTAAGCAAAGTTATCATGCCAGTTCATGTTTTCTCTTCAAGAGACAGTCCACAGCATGATATCATATGAAGTCCACGTCACTGATCACTTCAGTGAATGTCCCTTCAAGTAAGTTTTACTTTTATGGCAACAGGACCAACGATCAGGCCATTTACAGATCATACATAACGGTCTTACGTGAATAATTTCATAAGCCCTTGTACGTAAATACAGTCTGCAATATTCTCAACAACTTATAAATTGCAATTTTGCAAAGGTCACAAGAGGCCTTAATGTAACACCAGCAAAACATACTAATGTGTATATGTGAATGGACTAATTTTAATTGAATTTTGAGCAAAACTTTTAAATATAGAAAACAGAAGACTCTGGCAGCATGTCATGACTTCAGTGTCCACTGCGTTTCGTGGTACCAAGCACTGTACTTTTTATCAGTCTATCACAGTCTTTTACTAGCTGAAAGATAAAACATCATTTTCACATCCCATCTGCTTAATTATGTTTGTATAATTAAGCATTAAAGGTGGAAAATAATAAATTGAAATTACTCATACAAGCTTTACTTTATGTCAAAGTCATTCAATGACACAACATGAAGATAAACTAATATATGAAACTTGTTATGTCACCTAAAGCGCATATGTATGATTTTTATCTCCATGGCTATTGCACACTGCTGTATCCTTTTTCTCCATTTCATCCAGACATTCAGCCCTACAGGAACATGTCACGACTCCCTGCCTACTGATACTCTGATATTGATATTCCTCCTATTCCTTCTAGATAACAGAATGTGTGGGGTGTCATTCACCTGAGCTTTATCCCAACATGCAGTCCAGACTTCACATGCTTACTTAGATTCATAAAATATTCCTGGGTTCTTCAGTTAGGCTGTACATGTCTGTATGTATATCTGATAAACAGGAAGCATGTATAACGTATAATTATAAACAATATTTCTAACTAAAAAGTGACAGTGAGAAAATACACAACAAGAATAATACTATGCCATTAATTAATTCCAATAAATGAAGTTTTACTGCCTTACTACTTATTGTGAATTTAAGGAAAAGTATTATGTTACACTGAGATAAAGTATTGAATTATATGGCTTTTAAAAGGGGGAAAAATAACATCTGTATGAGCATAATTGCAAAAAATTAGGTTTAAAGCAGAAAGAATGAAAAATTAAAGACATTCTTCTTTTGCATAGAATGCTGCAGAGTAAGCATATTTAATTCAAAAAAATCATGTGCAACCTTCTGCATAACTAAAAAGCAAAAATAATATGTAATATTAAACTGGATATTTACTGAAGTGATTAGCAAGAAAGTCTTTAATTGAGGACTTTTTTATTCAAGGTGTAACTTCTGTTTGCAGGAAATATTTAAGAATAAAAGTTAATATATATATGAAAAAAGCAATAAGTATTTTTATATATATGTTCAGAAAAAACGGAAATATTTGAGAACCTTGCGTTTTGAATTTTTGAGACTATTACATGTGTAAAAGATAAATGATGTCATGTAATTTGACCCTAGAAACTGAAGTGTATTATGGTACAGAGGTTCCTAGTCAAATAAAAGACAAAACTATGTTATATGATTTACCAGCTTTGTTATTTAAAATTTAGCACTTGACCTGTAATCTTTGTTTCAAAGTAACCTCTTAATTCTCAAAAGAATTCAGAATCTAAAAAAATCATTATGATTTTTATATGCATTTTATTCATTTACTGTTTTGCATTTGCAGAAACTATTACTAATTCATTATAACTGTAATAAAATCTTATTATATCAACAAAATGGCTGAGGTCTTCATCAATACTCTATTTTTTCCCTGCAGCTGCTAATATCAATCCTACAGGGTTGAAAGATTAGATAGAATGCATCAGCATACATCTAAAATGATGAAATGCAATATTCTGAGACCTTGCCTACTCCTTTTTATTACACTGGAAATGAACCTCTCTGAAAACAGGAATCTAGATATCCTTCTGGATATTTAGGCTATTGACTTATCCTATTTTAATGAATAAAATCTTGATGTAAATATGAAGGCTAGAACACATGCAAGAAGCAGAAATAAAAATTATTTATACCATTGACTGTCAAACCTGTGCCAAATTACATTTGAGTAAAAATAGTAAAAATATTCTAGAAGGGCAGTGGAGATCTATGCACCCTGCAAATCTGCTGTTAACAGACAATGTCAAGAAACTGACAGGACCAATAGCTCTATGAAGCGGAGGAACAGGGTCCTGTGACACAAGACCAGCAACTAGTACTGCTAGGCCTGTTGTCCAGGGTTAGGGCCACTCAGAAAAACCATGTTTACACAGTCACATTTAATCTAAAAGAACAGTGTATCCCGATTCCATACATTTGGAAAATACCACCCTATACAGTTTACTTTGGTTCAAATAATAAGCATATTTTAAAAGTGTATTTCATTTAATAGAGAGGGGGAGATACAGTTGATTTGAACAAGAGATTGAGTAGAAGTTTGAGCAATGATCATCTGATATCATCTAGATTGAGTAGATGGACATGATTTTGGTCCATCTACTTGGAAAGATAAATAATCAAAGAGCTAAAATAAGGTTGTTCATGATTGTGTTTTAAAAAATTCACATTGGGAGTGCTATCTCACTAGATTAAAATTTAATGTCATGTACAATTCAGCAGTATGATTGGAAGAGGCAGGAAGATGAAAGCATTCTAAAGCTCGAATTATCATTGCCTACTATAAATTTAGGAACTCAGACTATCTATCCCTGCTTGTTAAATGCTCTAATTGTTGTTTACTCATTTTGTTGCTTAGCTTGTTTGTTTTTATTGATTTTGTTGTTGAGTATTTTGTTGCATTTTGTGCCTATTGTGCTTTGGGTTTATTGTGCATTTTAATGCAAATGTGTTTATAAAAAGTGATTTTGTATTACCGTGAGGTTTTTTTCTGTTTTCCTTTATTTTTTTCCCCCTTAACAACTTTGTATCTCAAATGTACCCTGCTGCCAAATGGACCTCTGTATCACACTTGGCTAAGTGACAAGATTGAACTGGTTGATGAATGTACTTCACTCAGTCGAAATAATCTGCCAGTACAGATAGATTATGTAAATGTAAATCAGAACAGGTCCTAGGAACATTAACGTGGATAGTAAGCATATCACATAGACTCAGGAAGGCACCAAGAATAAATCAGAGTAGACTGTAGAATTTGACCCTCTATAATCTTATATTATGCTCCTGAAAAGTACTCAGTGATGATAAAACTCTGCATTCATGCAGAATCTGGCAGATTTTATGTATTTGAAAGACAAAGAATCTGGCAATTTACTTAAACTTCTTTTTGTCTGTCAATTAAAATAATACCAAACTCTTCTTTGCTTGTTTACATCAAGCATCAACTCTCCTTTAGTAACAGTCATAATTAATACGGATTTTTAAAAGAGGACAAAGGGTTATTCCTTTCTCTGTATGCAGTTTCCAGAAGATTAACTTGAACATGTCTATGAAGACACTGACTTGAAGATGGATAACATATTGCAAAGTCCTTTGGAAACACCCTGTAATGGACATTTTAAAAATAATTGGGAATCATATTGCTAACATAAATTAAGATGAATATACATTCTAGGGCAGATCTACATGCATACATCTGCTGAGGGCTATTTCAAAAGTGAAAACATTATCCTAAATCCAATTGTCAATCTACATACAGCAAACAAACCTGTATGTACAGACATTTAAGCACATCTGGATAATTAGCCATTACTTCTTTTTTCCACAAAAACTAATAGTGCTTACCTTGTGATCCCAAGATATTACAGCAGAACTATTAACAAAACTAGAAGAACAGTACTGAAATCCATATTGGTCTTGGATAGGGAGAAAATGGAACAACAAAAATAGCTTTCAAAAATTTAACATTACTTCTTGCTTATGAAATCAGAAAAAAACTCCAGCGTTTCCTGAATTTGCACAGAAAGGTAAATTGTTTTTAACATTTGCCCTCTCAGTGCTTTCCTTGATGTAAAAAGGCATGGAAAGGTTGGTCAATGGCTGTAAAGGACGTGATACGCTGTTCTTGAACTTAAGAGAATATTTTTGACTGAGAAATCAGAATACCATACAATTTATTCATACATATTAGACAGGACTGAGAAGTTTCCTTTTCCAAGCATATGTTTGAGAAAAATAATATTATTTTTCTCTTAACAATCTTGTTGATTCCTGCACAATTCCTTAAGTTTTTACAGAGTAAATTAATTTTGTGTTTCCCCCAGAAAAAAATATGTTCCAATAATCAGTTAAGGGATAGCGTTTGCAGAACAGAAAATTATGCTGCTAGTGGCCAGACCAGAACTAAATATTTGGTCTGAACCAACTGCAGGAACCTTTATTGACGTTTTTAAATTTGTTCCTCTTTAGTTGGAATAAAAGAACTATAGTAGCTCAGCACTAAGAACCTAGCTGCAGTGATCATTGTCTCTTCTTTTCTTTCCCTCTCCCCTTCCCCAGAAAGTTAGGCGCAGACCATGAACTCACCTTTGCAATGAAATGGTTCCATCAGAATGAGAAAGCAGTTTTATCTTACCTAATTTTTTGTGTTGACTAATGAATTGTTGTACCACTGGATTCACAAAACATGCTTCTGCTAGAACCTGGATGAAGTTCACTAACCCATTTATTAAAAACCTCTACACGTTAATTAAATCATCAGTGAGAGGAGTGCATATTGCGTACCAAATTCACTGCTGGCTTACTTAGTTAAAATATGATAAAATCAAAGGCATTTTTAATATAACAACAATAAATCCATTCCCTATGATTCACTGTTTTGTTTTGTATACTGTGTGATCATTCTTCAAAAAGGTGTGCTTTAGAATACTCTCATTTAAATTTTGTGTTAAATATCCACTATCAACTAAACAATATTTAGAAATTTTATATACTTTTTAGCAGATTTTCATATTGAATTCTAGTTCCAAATTACTTTTGCTTGATTAAATTTTCTTCTGCAGCCTGTCTGTCTCTCCCTGATGTGTCTGACTCAGTAACTGGGAAAGAAGTGTCTTCTATCAATCAATGACAGAAAGTGCTGAATCTGAAAATGCTGACTGAGCACCATGGAGGGCAGGCAGGCTGCTGATAGCAGTCAAGGGAAGTTAAAAAATTTCAATATGAGTGTTAAATGCCTTTTAAAAACTTATCCAAAGATTAATTGGGAACAAATAATTATGCTTCTCAAACAAAAGTGTAATAAAACTATTAACCTGAGATTGGCACTTACAGAACAAAATAAAAGAATTCTATTACCTCTATTACCTGAACTTTCTTCATCAACAATGACTAAAAAAACAAGGACATGTTTCATGATTGCCTTCTCAATATTGTACACCAGATGAGATTTAAATATTCCACAGTGAACTAGATAAAGATTAACATATTACAACCATTTGAGAGTTCTTAAACAAGGATGAATGTTTACAGTAGCATGTAACTTCAGTAATGACTTTTCAAGATTATAAACAAATTTCCATGACAAACTGCAGTGCTATCCATTGCTACGAGACAGTCATTATTACTCACTTTCATTGTCTATTGATTAATTAGCTTACACATAAAATATGTGCAGAATTTAATTTGTAATAAATATATGCATACCTATAACAACGTTTAATTAACTGCAGACCTGTACATCCTGTCATAAAAGTATAAAATTATTATTCTAAGAAACAACTGTAATTGGCCTGTCTAGAAGGGGAAAATCATGACTGTTCAACCTCATTATTTTCCTGGTCATGAATGAAGTTTTCACTCTTCAGATGCAGAAATTAACTATGCAAAATAACAACTGATGCTAGGAATGGCACATGTGAATATTGAACTCAGTTTTTATTTTGTAATAATGTTTCCTTTAAGATCCTCATTGACAAGCCATATTTCTGAAAATACTGGCTTCTTAATAAAATGTAGGGAGCTCCCCCATCAAACAAGGGTTTGGCAAGGCCAAAATTGCACAGGTAGTGCCAACAGAAAAGAGCCATGCAGAAGAATAGGAACTGATTTTCTGCAAAGCCAATTGATTTGGTAATTGTAGCCCATATTGGCAGACAAATTCAAGATGTCATTTAGCAGTGCTTTGTCAAGGTTAATGAATATGCTTGTCTCTGGCTAGTAAGAACAGCATCACTATGGATCACAATTAGCTTCTCACAATCATCTGTTGTTTACATCACACAGAGCAATGTGCCATTTCATAGATATAAAACTACCTATTTTATGTTCTGCCCTATACAGGGGAACTTTTGCATACACACGGCAAATGTGCTGCATTGAGCTCCTAACATGAAAATTCAAAGTTTCTAAACAAAAATACTATTTAGGGAGTGAAAGGACCATGGACCAAAAGCTAGTTAAGAGCTCTGAAGTTGAACTTCCAGCCAAGGCATTATTTCCCTTTTGTCAGTTAGTGTTCCATTCAGCATACTTGTAGATGTTTATACTGCAACCATGCAGTTCCAATTAAATCATTTTGCACTGGTGATAATTTAAATCTGTGAATTTCAATCACTAGCTTAAAATTTCAAATCTTACATTTTTATTGAATTAGTTATATTCCATCTACATGCTGTTCTGATGGAGTAATCGCTATCAAGTGGAAGAGAGACTTTCAAAATCTGGGAAACATTCTCTAATCATATGTATGCAAGTAACCAAATAGCTTCCTTCCACTTTTAAATTAAGTAAAAAAAAAAAAATAATTATTTGAACAAGAATATTCAGCTGTTTGTTAAATTTTAGTTGGTATATTCACTCCCAGTTCTCTAAGAAATTAATTTCATTTTCATATATGCTCACAAGAATCATTCTTAAAAATCAACAAAATTACTTGGAATCAGAGAGGTTTTGACTCAGGCTTTCTGCTGAATAGTTTCTAGCATCTTATTTTATAATCACAAGGGTTCATGACAATAAAATTAAGATCATAAAGGAATAATCCTGCAAACCAGATCTTTCCTTACAACTAACAGTATCACAGACTCTTCCTTCGTTACTCATCAGCACATATATTCATTATTGCATTGTTTTAAGAGACATTAGAGATCTATAATATTAAATTGATCAAGATGAGTTATCAGATATGACAAAATATGGATCCTGACCTTTTGTCCATGATCAGAAATCAAACTAAATTGTACTCTATAACAGAAACTTAGACATTAATGTATTTGTTCTTTAGTGGCTGTTTCAAAAAACAAAACCAAAAAATCGTAAAATGTGTACAGTAAAGAAAGTAGTAATTCACACTGGCTGGAAGTTCCATCACAGAGTACCATGTTTTGTGATTTAATGTAGTAAGCAAGTGAATAAATACAATTAAAAAACAGAGTAATGCTTCTTAAAATGCACTTTATTCATTTGTTTGACAAGTATAATTTTGTTATGATAGTACTTCATAGTATACTTGTAAATGTTCAACAGTGCATTTGGCAAAAGTAATGTAGTCTAAGTAATGCAAGATTTCATTAAAATACAGTTGCAACATCTTCATCGGAAATGTGGAAATATTTCTAGCGTATGGAAGTATACAGACTAGTAAGTAATGAATTATGAAGAATTTACTTTAGCAAAATAGTAAGAAATATATATTTCCCATGAAAAGAATATCAAAACTCACTTATTTTTCACTCACCAGTGGGAGAACTTGTTCATTCACTTCTAAAGCTGGAATTCAATCTTGGTATTCCCTATAATATTCTCAATCTTCCCATCAGAAATACTGCTAATGTAGCTCCTCTGACACTGTGAAACTGTTCCTAAAACACCTGATCATACCTGCACCTGTAAGCACCAAAACCAGAAGAGTGGCTAAAAACACTAATGAATTCTTGCTGAACAGTTAAATATTTTTTTCATATAAAAGCTTTTCTGGTAACAGAAGGATAATAGCAGGCTACTAAAGATTTCTCAGGGTAGGTCTGAAAATGTGACTGCTTTTCCCCTTCTCTCAAAATTTATCATTTCCAAGTGGAAAAGAAGGGAAAAGTGTCAGAAAGCAGGCACATATATTGGGAGGAAAAAAACCCAACACATTTTTCTACTTTCAAAATGAAAGTTTTGAAAGTCTAAATGTTGAAAACATCTTTCCCCCTTCTCCCCACTGGCCAAATAATGCAATGTCACCGTTATCCAAACTACAGAACCTTCCTAGTGTGGGGATAAGGGATTTTCAAGGTGAAAGGAGAAATTAACCTTTCAAAATATTTTCCCTTTTTTTCATGTTTGAAAGGTATGAAAAAAATTTTTTTTTAAAAAATAGTCATATTTTTTAAAAAGCATTATGTCAGCATAATTTTTTATTAACTTTATCTTTTTATTTTCCCATCTTTCCTGGACAGCAACAAACTATAGTTGCACCCACCTGAAAAACTTTCATTGTAGAAATTTCTAGGGGTATAATTCACAAAAGTGGCCAAGTAACATGAGACATTTGATCCCTCATTGAGTTAATCTTATCAATGTAAATGCAACAAGGTAAAAAATAGGTCAGAAAATAATTCCTATTTGAATGCTTCTATTGTCCAGTAACACAGAATAGTTCATACTTATATTCCAGTATAATCTTATGGACAAGAGAGAAATTGGCACATAATGATCCAGAGGCAAGACTGTGAATGTGTGTGGCACACATAGCCTTTATGTAAAAATTAAAGCATTTAGTACCTGAGTATTGACAATAAAAGTCCTTGACTGAGAAAACAGTCAAGATCCTTAGTGAAATGATAAATTAACATCACTACCTCTGGCTGAAATATTCTTCAAATTTAGGTGAGAGCACTTTGTTTTCAGTACTAGAGTCTGGCATAGCTTTTGCTCAGTACCTACAGACAGCAGGCAGTTTATGTTGAACTGCAGTTTGCAGTCCAGATGTTGGCCTGAAACTCAGTGCCAGAAATAAGCTTTGCTTTAGTTCAGAAATCACTTCACTTTCACGTTCAAAGCTCAAATACCCAAAAAAAGGCATTTCTTAGTTTGCTGCTTGAACTGTTTTGTCAAAGCATGTAGCTATTCAGTCTAACTTCATGCCATTTGAAGATTTTGACCAGGAGAAAACAGCTGTTTACATTAATGTATTCAGCCCTTTTTATGCACAGTTTCATTTTTAACTGCATTGATTGCTATTGGCTCTGCTAGATTGCCTTCTACTAGTCCAATTGAGTTCAAAATATCACTGGCTAGACTTTCTCAAAGGAACAAAATTATTGATTGTCTTATTTCAAAACTGGCTCACCACACCCATTGCAAGAAACAAAATGATGCCTTAACATGTACTTTACCCTAGAAACTACTAATGCAGTAAGAAAAATTATATTACCTACATCTATCACTGTATCAGATGCAAACTGCATCTGATCTAATTCCCAATAAAGTCGATAGCAATGCTTCCATTGATGTCACTGGCACAAGTTCAATTGCTGCAGGGGAAAGCTGTGTCCTGGAATCAGTTAAAAACACAATAGAGTCAGATTATTACACCCTCCTCTAAGGTACCAGTGTCTAAAGGAATTTTTATATAGTTCACAACAGGTTCATGGTTTGGCTTTTTTACAGTATGACATCCCCCCTCCTGTCAGTACCATTACTCTTGAGACAGGGTAAACTTTGAAACTGAAGGACTGCAATTATGTGTCATTATAGTAACCAGGCAAGACTTACAGCAGCTCTGCGCTGTGCCCAGAAAGAAAAAGTGTCTAATGTGTGTTTTGTCTTTAGGCCAGAAAGAAATGGGGGAGAGGATGCTGATACTGAAAAGCATGAGAAAATTTAAGGTCAATGCACAGACCTTAGTCGATGAGGGGTTAGGATGGAACACACAAACATCTGCATTTTTAAATTCTCAAAGTATTGGCTTTCAAGGAGGGATGTGTTGACTTAAACAAGGAATATGTTACCATCTTTAGCATTTAACTCTTCCTGAAAAATCCATAGATTATCTAGGCATCATGTACATATCTAGTTAAAGCAAAAAGGCTTCCTAAAGAAGTTATGAGAAGCGTAATTTGTCAAAATTAAAATATTTTTCCTAAAATAAATTATGAAGAACATCAGATTTTCTATTTTGAAAAAGAAACACACTCCTCTGCATTTACAAAGAACCTCTGGAGGACCCTATTCTCCTTTTCTTCCTTTTAAGAGTACATTCAGAACAGAAGATGGACAGGTAAAATAATTGAAAGATTATTTTCAAATATTTGTTCCTATGGGATTCATTGGGGGGGGGGGGGGCAAATATAAGGTGCCATTTCTTATTAAAAAATATTTGAAAATTGAGTGAAATACTTTTTTTTTAATCATGTATTTTTTTATCTTGATTTGTGGGAGTGGGTAAGAAGTCAAATGAGAAAGAAAGAGCAAAACACCTAAACTAAGGAATTTCATGGATCTCAATTTCCTCTCAGTTTTGTCATCTGGCAATGTGGTTCATAGAGTCATACTATTATTGACATACTATTATTGATCATAGCTCATTTAAGCACACATTTCTATAAACTACACAAGTATTGTTTCCGTTGAGAATCATTACATCCCATACAGACTTTTCCTAGGTGTTACATTCACTTCTCATTAACGTGTTTCTTCTTCAGAGATTCCAGCAAGGTCTCCATCTCTCAAAAACTCCAGACATTAGTTTGTTCACACAAACATTTGTTCAGAAAAAGTCTGTCCGACTGAAACAGAAAAGCATGGTACATTTTAGTTGCTTTTATTGTGCAGGTCTGATTAATAAAGCCATTTTGCCAGCATCTGTCATTCTTGTAAAATTTCAGACCCACTTGTAAGAGTGATGATACATTATATGTTCTTCTATCAAACAGTTCTCCAGAGAGTCAATCAAATATGCAGCAAATCAATAAGAAAAACTTAATTTTCAATTGTCTTACGCATTTTAGCTCTTTGGACAAACAGTAAGGCATCTTTAGTCATTCAAGATGCAGCCACATTATCAAATCCAATCTCTCCCAACAGTGAAGAAAATATCCTTAAAGTGAAATATTCAGCAGCATTAAATCTGACACTGTTTTTACATAATCCACTAAACAGTATACCAATCAGAGGCCACGGGGAAAACATTTTGTTAATTTCTGTTGCAATCCCCCTTCTCCCTACTCACAAGAGAAGGCATGAAGAAACAGTTTGTAACAATGTTCTGAGTTTAAGTAGAGTTTCTGAAAGGTTATTCCAATTGAATGAATTGCACGTGAAGGTGACATGTACATCTCTCATGGGTCCCTTAGACCAAACTGGGGAACAAGAGAAGAGAGAAAGAAAAATGCTGATACCTGGTGACCTCTTACTTGTTAGTGCATGGCTTCAATATAGGGTACAGATACTATGTTGTTTGTTTATAATTGAAATGTGTAAGTGGACTGTTCTGTTCAGGAGGGACAATAAGAGGACCAGTAATAACTTACAAAAAATTATTCTACTGTGGGGAAGTAAGTCTCAGTAACATCTAGGAGTCAAGCCCTGGAATAATACCCTTCTCTAGTAGGAAAAACACTAGCCCCAAAGTCCTTGCTTGTTAAGATGATGCATGGTTGTTAGGTGATCATGATTCCCAAGAATTAAGATCAAAGGCCAGCTCAAGTAGATGCAACAGTCCAGGCAGACAGAAGCAGCAACTGGGCAGAATTGAAAGAAGAAAAACATGGCAAGAAAAGATTCAGAAACTACAGCAGGAGTCATCCCAAAGCGTGAATGCAAACTGCAAGACAACAGCAGAAACCTGCAGCAGAAAATATATTTGAACACCATTCAGGCGTTGTAACATAACTAGTGGCTGCCCTGCTGGCATGTGGAGCTGACAATACCCCAAAGGTTTACGAAAATGAGAAATAAAGTGGTCATAGATAGATGGGTCAACAGAGTAGTAACTAAAGAATGTTGGTCATCAAAAAGTATTTTCAAGTTTTTCCTATGCAGTATAACAAATAAATGTGAGATGGGCAAGGAAGTTTCAAATGAGGAAGGAGGTTTTTGTAAATGTAGTGGAAAAACAGGAGAAAAAACATGCATGTTCAAAAAGTTAGGTTAACAAGAGAGACTAGAATCAAGGACTGCATGAACTGCTATTGTCACATAAAACGTTAATTTTGTTTTAGAGGAATCAAACTGAATGAGGTTACAGGCTTCAGTGACAGTCAGGACAGCAAACGTTTCCCAGTTATCAAAAAGAAGTGTGAGACAGGGCTCTGCACTAGTTTCTCTAGGCTTGAGGCATTGTTAGAGAAATTGAGAAAGTGACAGGAGAATTTTTGTTTTGGATAGAGTCACATCTGGGAAACAGAGGCAATTTTTCAGTACCAATACAGAGAGGATAGTTGAAAGTATTAGAGGAAAAAATGTAAACTTGAAAATGAGATGACCCAGCCCAGACCTTTCCAGACCAATGTAAATTCAGCATGAAATTAATTTCCACCATCTTTGGGGTCACAAGCATCACCAACAATTACAAATGTCAAATAAATGACAACTATTCAGTATTACAAACACTTATGGAAACAGTGCCTACTTTCCTGGTCAACTTTAGAAACCCAAATAAAGACTTCTGGAGTTACTTGCATACACCTCTTCAACTTATTCTTGAAAAGTCAGGCCCTTTCTTGAAACTCGTCTCAACCATTTAAACACTAAGGTTGTCTCTGAGTTGACCAGAGGACTGACCTGAGAAATAAGCATTTCTCAGTTTGAGGAAGTGTTGAAGTTTCATTAGTTTTGTTGTGTGTCCCTTTTCTGGGAGAGAGAAAGAGTGGGTGACAAAAGAAATGTTGTAAGCAATAACACAGTTTGATGAGAGCCTATATTTCCAAGTCAAAGCCATTCTCTTTTGAAAAATTACTCCCGCTGATGTATTAACTGCCGTTTGTGTGCTATTCATTTACTTCCAGTCAAAAAAAAAAAAAATATATCTATAACTTTGATTTTCCTCAGACTAAACCTTTGAAATATTCTTTAAGAACAATATAGCTCTTATTGTTGACAACAAAAGTTACCACACTTCAAACTATATTCTACAAACTTAGTTTATCCTGAGGAATATCTTGTCATCTGTGAAATTAATACAGAAAGCTGAAGGGTAAGATATCTTTTAGTGGAAATACTCACAGCAGAAATTCCCCTTTATTATAAGTATGTTCTGAATAAATCATTGATCTTTTCATTTAAATCTAAGAGCCATATAGCAGAGAACTCAATTCTCAAAAACTTTTCTGTTATTTTCAGTATTCGCTACAGAAATATAGTATTACTCTCCCCTATTCTTCTTCCACAAGCTGCTATGGTAACTGAGAATTAGCTGACATGAATATACGGTAATATCTCTTTGTAAAATATACAGAAATAAGCAAGGTTTTTAATGAGATTTATACCTTTAAGATTTTCAATTTGACTCTAGAATCTATAGACTAAGTTTGCATAGTACATCCTGTGATTATTTTTTAGAGCTTTATATATGTACATAATACTATGTACAGAAAGCAAGGTCTCGTCAAAATGCTGAAACACAGCTAGCAAAGTGTCATGTGAATTTTTTTCTATAATGTGTTAGCAGCAATTTTTATGTTTCCCAATATCTGATTATTAGTTTAACTGTACATAATATACACAATCATCCATTGCCTTAGATGTTTAAGAGCGGAGGAGGAGAGCCTCCATCTGTTCCACGCACCAAAAGCTATTGGAAATTATATAGCTGTTTCACCAGTCCACAATGCAAGATGAAAACAAGCTTTTGTCCCTCTCTCTATTCTTCAACACACTGCAATGCAGTGGTGTTCTGCTGGAACAAGGACTGTGGAGAAAGGTGTAACTTTAAAAATAGTTTGCATCAGAGGGAAACTTATGGAGCACCACCAAGATCAGAAGCCATTATCTAGACTTTAGCAGACCATGAGGCAAAGTCCTTATAGTGTTTACAGTCTGAATAGACAAATATTTGGTGGTAACTGTGGGTCTGGATCCATTAATTTCTCTACAGTAATGGCAGCAAAATAGAGGCTTTCATGAAAAGAAATACTTGTTTCAGTCCCACGTTCACCAGAGAAGCAAATAGATGACATAACTATAGCAAAACTATTAGTCGGCACAACTCAGCAACTCTATGGCATGTGAACTGCCTTCTCCTCAAATTTTTGGAGACAGGATCCTTGCTACCTGTAACTTGGCAGAGGAGTGCATGAACTCATATTTTTTAAGGTAGTTACTGTGGAATACATCCCTACACCTTTTATTTTTTTCTCCTCCCCAGACTCAGTACATATAGGTAAATTCACATGACTTCTCTGTGACTGCTTATTTCTCTACTCCAACAAAAATCCATATCTGAAGGTATCCGAGTCAAATTCCCACTTCTCAACAATAATTGTTGATTACTTCTGATACATTACTTGTATCAGAAAATTAGGAACAAATTTTGCCAAAGAGCAAGTGCATCAGAGACTGCTTCACAATTATTTTCATTCTAAATTACAACAGAGAAAATCTTATTGGAAGAGTTGGTAAATATGATATAAACAAACTGCCCTTCCTTACTTTACTGTCTATTTGTGGGGTACTGGCTGCATTTTGGGAACTACTATAAACCTTCAGTTTGTAGTTACTAAATGCTACCAAACCATCCAAATTTTAAGAACAGTTAATGTCAATCTAATATTCTATTAATAAGACAAAGCTGGGTTTTATTGATAAAATACTTAAAACAGGACAATTCCTTTACAATTGTATATAAGAACAGGGACTGGTACACTGTTATTGTGCAGGTGTTCAATTGCATTAAATAATAAACGGTGCTTTGATAATATTTTTTAAAAGAAAACATTCATAATAATTGTTAACTGAAAGAACCAGACTTAAACAAGATTTGGTAATGCCTTGTAAAACTATAGTAGCTATTTACTTACAACCCCCGGAAGACCACAAAATCCAGGGTGATCTACACTCAAGAAAGCCCAAAGGCTAGACAAGACAGGAAATTTCATAGTGAAAAAGAGACATTGTTTCCTTCTGTATTTCTCATAGTTAACTTCCATGTCCCTGGTCAGCGTACTGCACACGGTGTAACACATCTTTTGGCAGCATTATAAATTAAGACCTCGAGAACTATTCCATAAATTTTAATAAACAGAAGAAAGAGGCCAGGCAGATTTAATTTACTTGTTACTTTTAAGCTACTGTTTGTAAGATAACATCTGAAAAGACTTTTCCCTTCAGAAAATAGATTCCCTGACAAGGTAATGTAAATTGTATTTTTGAGTATTTTGTTGAGAGTCCAAAACTCAGGTACTGAGTTGACATTGAGAGAACTCTTCCATTTTATCTAACCAACACAAACCTCCACATGTAGGAAGTTACATGTGTATGAGACTGCAAACGTCATACTAGCCTATTCAATTTTTAGAAATTTAATTCCTTTTATTTCTAGTTAAGACACAACTAAAGCAATGCAGGTATAAGTATTATTTACTTTAATTTTGTCCTGAAGGATGCATTAGGTGCTTACTTTATCTAAGTAGGTAGAAGTAGGAGGTTCCCAGTCACTGTAGAAATCACTGCAGTGCACAAGGTACTTCAGTGACCACTGACACTGAAGTGCTTTGTGCCAACTGGAGTATGTAAACAAAGCAGAAAGTCAAAGTCTCAGCCTTTGAGACAAAGAACATAACATTAAATTATCTTAAATCATTTCAATTATAAAAAAAATTGATAGTCCTGTTTGAAGTGCCTTGGTTGCAAATTCAAGTATAAAACAGAAGGTGTTAGTAGACAGAAAAATTCAATGCATAAAAGCAACCTCTGCTTAATTTAACTTTTAGAATTTTCAAGTAAATTCTGCTATTTAAACTATGTCTCGTTATGTTGAATCTCCTCTTTCATAACAAATCCTGCTCCTCAAGGATATCTATAACCAAAGTACCTATCCCGTAATGTAGACTATAATAGCCCTCTGTGTTAAGAGGAACAGGGACAGAAATAGATACTGTATGACTAAATGCTGATTGACAGTTCCATCACATGCTTAGCTCTTCTTAAACAAAACTGCAATAAAAAGACCTCATATCATACCACTCAAGAGGTAGTAAATCGGTGTAAACAGATGTAACCCTGTGGAAGAAAAATTCTTTATTACTATCATAACACACTGAAACATTATTTTTCAAAAACATTAGCCAGAGATCAAATTATTCACTGTCTAATGAGAAAGGAAGTGTTCCTTCTCAATTACGCATTAAAATGCTGTTCCTAAGAAAACAAAAAAAAAAAAAAAAAAAATCACATGGAATACTGTTACTATGTAAATACTTAAAGGAAAATATTTTCATGGCACGTGGGAAAGAAACAAGAGGAAAACAGTACAGAGACAGTGACTGAAATGTCTGCCAGGTACATATCCAAGACAGCTTAAAAGCCCTTACGAAATGAAACCTAGGTTTTGAAGCTGTCAAGAGTTTGCCACCTTGATACATTATTGTACAAGTCTGAAGAATTCCTTGACAGAACTTTTATAAAGAGCAGCTGAGACACTAGGAAAAGCATAGGTCCTCTCGCACAAAATAATGGTTTATAATCACACACATGATAAAGAAATGTATCATCTTAGTGACTGACAGACACTCGTAAGTGCACAGGCAAGACAACTACAGCCACCACAACAACTGACTTCCAAGCCTGGCAAAAGGCCTATCAACAATTCTGTCAGAAATAAGACCATTTACAAATTGGTGCCTCAATTCTCTCTCACCCCTGCCCCATTTTCTCCCTGTATTTCATTGTCTTGTATTAAAGCCCAAGAAATAAGTACTAGGTAGAAACGTCCAGTCCATTAAAGAGCTTTAAGCAAAGTCTGAAAATGTCTTAAAAATAAAATAATAAAAAATTTTAAAAGAAAAAATCATATTATTTTATTAAGTATTTTGTCATCCATAAGTGACAACAAGTTCAAGAAAACATTTTTCTTAAGGAGTTAAAGGCCCAGGAACAAATGGAGAAAAATAGATAGGTGGAATTACTAGGACTATTATATAGATGCTTTTTAAAAGCTCAAAAAGTTCTTTATCAGCAACGCCACAAGACAGTCTCAGAGGTACAGATAAGGGGAACCTTGATGTACAAATAGAATGAAACATGTAAAACTGTTCTGAAAAAAAAGGTAAGAAAATAATTATAACATTTCCTAGAAATGTACATCCAGTTAAATAATGCTGGACAAATAGCTGAAAGAAAACCATACTAAGGCCTGTAAAAATTAAAAAACAACATATGCCTTAGTCAATCCTATATCACAGATTATAGGATGCTATTTGGTAGAAATATCCTTCAGTTCCTTGCCATGTTTCAATACCATGTTCTCTAGCCATCAGTATTGAAGACAGTTTCATTGATACAGGAAACCTTTGGTCTGACCAGATACAACCGCTTATGATCAGGTAAATAAATCTTTGAAGACACTACCAAAAATCCTAAGGATGGATTAAGCCTGGCACACACTCCCTAGTTACAGTTTAAAAAAAAGACAATTTCTGCAGCACTTCTGTTTTGTTTCACTAACATTGTGATTGTCTCTATATTTGTGATTAGACCCAAAATGTAAATATTTAGATCATGATGCTTGTCTTGAGAAACCAATTTTACTGTTACTGTCATTACTCCAGTAGAAATTATGTTGTCCTCTGGGGAGATAAGAACCAGTAGATAAAGATGGGTCTATTCTTATTTCAGATTCTGAGCCATGTTTTATAACTAAGTTTGTAATAACTAGAAATAATTTGCTAGATGTGATAGCTCATGACTCTAATACCAACTACTTATGAAACTGTGGCATGTGGAACACAATTTCACCTTTTCCCAGTCCATCAACTTCGGTGGAATTTAAGTTTATGAAAGATTTTGGTTAAGATGTCTGTATATACAGGGACTAGACAACCCAGGAAGTTCTTTATGGTCATAAGAGTGAAAGTGTAAACATGTATGGAGCAAAGAGAATCTAATTATCAATTATCTTCCATAATTTTCTCATATTCTTCATTGTGTGATCTTCCAACTGATGCTCTCTTGATCAAAGTAGATACATTATTTCAGCCATATCAGACATGCACTCAGAAACCTAGAGCCACAAATAAAGTCTAACAGTCTAAAAATGAACAGAAAAACCCCACAAAATTCAGACCAAAACAATCTGTGCTCTCACTTATGACATTACTCAGGTTTTATACAAGTGTACATGGAAACAAAATTCCTTTGTACAGTTTAATAACCTGACAATATAATTTCACCTAGCCAATCTTGGAGTGCATCATTTACTGCTTCTTAAGCAATCATATAACAGAGCTATCAAGCATGCAGGTTTTCTGAATACATGATTCAAGCCCTCTAAGAGTTATGTTCAGCATTATTATTCAGAATTACTGCTCAACAAGCAGGTCCAAATGTGAGCTGCAGACCCTTAGGCTTCCGAAATGCATAAATCCTGTTGTAGAAGGGTTCTCAACTGCACAGCAAAATTATTTGATTTGGCAAGTACCTAACAGTGCATGCAGAGTTGGTATAATGCATCTGGAACACATCTAACTCTCCCTGTATTTCCATAGTCCTATTTTAGACTAGTCAAATTAGAACCTCAGTTATTCCCGAGCAATTAGGACTTCAGAAACATTATTACATCTTATCCTACAACAATCCCAGAATTCTTCAAGATGCATAAATAAATAGGAATCCAATCTGGAACTCCTCAACATTTAACATTGGTTCATCAAGATCAAAAGCATTCTTACAAAGGAAGTTAAAGTATTTTCTTTAAAATTAAGATTAACAGCTGGCTATACAGCTGTGAAATCATCTGGCCTCACTTTTCCACTCTAATACCTGAACCCCACATTCAACTAGGAAAAAGATGCTTATTTTGAGCAACCAAATGCACCATCACTGAATGGAAATTGGCATTGAAGGGAATATGAGAATTTATTTCACACGGAATGGGACCAGATATACAGTAGACAGGTGATAAGACACTGTTACCATGTACTGAGAGTAGCCTAGAGATTAAATCTGGGGTGGAAATGGGCAAGGATCAACATAGGGCCAGTTATAACAGCAAGAAATGACCTTTATTCCACACTTAATTGACATTCAATCTGGAAGTCACCACAGGTTCTTTCCAGAGAGGAAAGAATCTGACCAAGGTGGGTAAAAACATTACTTCAGAGCAATAAGAAAGCAGGGGATTAATTAATCTTGCAACTGATAACTCAGATTCATTTCTGTGGAAATTGCATAAATCAAATTATTGAATCAAATATTTATTGCATGTTTTCTGAAGATCAATGCACCAAGAATCTCCAACAAAGGTCTAAATCCTAAAATTTCTCCAATAGTTCAATTTAGTTACATAGCTCAAGCATTTTTCAGGAATATAGATACTTTCCTCTCTTGAACAGGCTGACCAGATCCCTACAACCTGCACTATACTGCTGATACAAAGTATACATAACAGATCATAACAATGAGGAAAATCATCCTGTGGCCCAGAACCAATTTAGCACTTTTCTTTGCAAAGCATTTTCAGCTATGAGCACGGTGTTGTAGCTTATACTAGGTGACTGCTCTGGCAGATGTCTGGTCTAAGGTCAGCACAAAACCTCCTTCAGTTTCAGTTTTCACTCGCCATGTGTAACAAAAGAAGAGCTAGAGCTAGCATTTTAAGGGACTTTTGAAAACATGGTATTGGAAAACTCAAATAAATCATTAGCACCAATTCAGTGCTTCTTAAATCTAATCTTTTTTTATATATATTTGTTTTGATAATGAGTGCTTTAATCCTCTGTCTTAAAACTAAACAAAACCCCAAACCAAAAAAGCGCCCAGCACTGATGAGCAATCTTGCAATAACGAATCAGTGTGCACACATGAGGGAAAAACAAATGCAGTTGGGAAACAGATTTTGGTGTCAAGTTTCCCCAAGTGTTGTTATAAATATCAGGAAATTAAAAAATGCTCTTAAAATGCATGAACATTATTTAGGTCTTTAATCTGGAAGGGGCATGATTGATTTTGCAGGGTGGAAACTGCCAACTGTACCAGTGCCTGCAGATGGAAGGGGCCGGCACATAGCTGCCAATTTCAGGGAAGATATTTCAACTACTCTCTAAAACGGATTGCGAAAGCTTGTTGTCTTCTGCTTGCTCCTCCAGGCTCATGCTGCACTAGACAGCTTAGGGGGAGAATGGCGTCAGTCTTTTCCTGAAACAGCTGAAGTCACAGAACATGACTATTTTAGGAACACCAAAAAATGAAAAACCTAAACCTCTGAGAGCAATGGGGCCACAAGCTGAACTGGAAATAATAATCAACTAAAATTAAAGAGTCTTACTATTTACACAATGGACATTTTACACCACAGTGAGAGGAAAACTGACCTTTAAATTCTAAAGTTCGCTCTCACATCCTTATAACTGAACAAAATCTTCACACAAGGAAGAACAAATACCGGAAACAAAACTACACTGTGTGAAACACACTTGAAGTCCCTCTTGCACTGTAGAAAACAGTAAAATATGACAAAGAAGTAATAGACTAATTTTTCAAATAAGACCATCTTTAAATCCAAATGTTCTTAAATCTCAGCTTGCTCATTTTCATAAATATATATCAGATTTGAGAATCTGATTCCTGATAAAACATTTTGGATGTACAACTTTAGACTATCAGAGTTGAGCAGCTCCAAGTCACATTTTTAGAGCCTCAAAAACTCCTCATACAGCTATGTTAGTGTAAAGACAATTGCTTGTTGGTTTTGGTTTTTTTTTTAAAGTATCAAACTTACTTCTGTCCTTTCAATTGGGTAGAAATACACATTTCTCCTCAATTTTTACCTTATCTTTTCTCCCATATTGTAAAAATAATTTTCAATGGCAAAAGGAAATTGAGTAGTGTAAAACCATCTTTTTAAGCCATTTTCTATAGCTTTCTTCTTTCAAGGAGTATCTATTCCCTTTCCTTCTACTCTGCTCTGGAAACTGTGCTTATGCCAGCACCTTGTTAAACTGATTGCTGAGTCTTTTCCTCTGGAATTTAGCACCACTACAGCAGGTTAGTAACAGAGGCTGTCTCAAATATCTTGTGTTAAGGACAGATCTGAAAAGTTATCTGCACTGTGGAGTAAAGCTGTTTTGCTGGCAGTGAGAATACTAGAATGGATATAAAGTGTCTTCAGGAAAATTGTCTTTAGGACTGCATCACATTAAAGACATCTGAGTGGTATTTTGTCCCACTGGTTCCAGCAGGGGCAGAACTTCATCCCTACTTTAGTTCCACCAGCATAATATACATCTACATATGGGACATGAAAAGAACTCATTCTCTCCCTTTTAAGGATTCTTCATCTATACTCTTTTTAAATTATTATTTACAGGATTAATTTGCAGACACTTGTGCTACTACAGAAATGAAATTGCTGGCCCAAATTTATCCTCAGTACACAAGACAAAGCAAGGTGCAAGATAAGCCCTTTGCTTTCTCTTTCTTTTTGAAACACTCCTTTCATGCTACACTGCAGGCTTGTGAGATATACTCTAACATCATTTGTTACATATTTCATACTGTAGTGCCATGCTTGATTACATCAATCTATACAAAACAGAAACTGGCAGCCAGTCTCCCAATTTCTGCCAACTGTAAAGGTTAACATGTACGTTGGCATAATGTGGGTGTGTAAATAAGGGAATTTGTGTAGTCCTTTATTTAGCAATGTAAGAAAACATGTTTCAGGTCGGAGATGAATAGTTTTCCTTCCCTCCAGGTGTCTATTTTCTATTTTGGAAATTTCAAGGAAGGGATTAAACATGCACAAGCACTACTTAGCAACAAAACACTAGGGAACCATACTGTGTGTACTATAACTTCATTTCATAAGACTATCATCACAAACTGCCAGTGTTTCATCACTGCCAAGATGTCTTTGGAGAGAGACAGGAGAAGTCAAGGAAGTGGCTCTCAAGACACCCCCAATAAGCTCTCTGCCATCACTCAAGCCTCCCATAAGGTAAGTTCACCATCCCAAAGGATAATTAACAAATTTACCAACAACCTTTAAGAAAAAACATTTGCCCAGTCAAGTAGGTTTATGTTTTCAATTTTGCACCTTTAGAAGTTCTTATTGTTGAACAAGCAAAGACATATACAAAAGTTGGCTGTCAGTACAAAACAAAGCTATATATGTTTCTCTATCTGTAGACTAAATATTTTTCTAATCTGATGCAGAAATCCAGATTAAATGAATCTAATGGAACTGATATGAATTTTTCCTTGACATTTTGTTCTGGAATTCCAGAAAATAACCAAACAATTTGGCATGAATAAGCAATTATTTAACAGTGAGGATAAAGAGAAATGATTGATGTACCTGTTCCCTATTGTTCACAAGCTTGGCTTGTGTAACAATCTATGGTGATGACTATTAAACAAAAAATTCAAATAAACTTCCACAAACGTTTAACTCGTGCTGAAACAGTACCATATTTGCCATCCTTTGATGTCTTCCATTAATTTTAAACTATAACAATGCATTCCTCTGCTAAAGTATTAGAAAACAAAAAATTACAAGTCATATGAAACACAGACAGTAGTCAGAAGATAATTACTTTCAGGAATCCTAGTCTTCTGAATCTTCAGGATAAGATATAAGAACAGAAGGAAAAATTAATAGCATGCAGCAGTCATTACAGGCTGCATGAAGGTGATCATGCCTTTAAGCTGATTATGTAATGGCTTAAACATTGAAGGAACGGTAGTTCAAAATAAATGCAGCAACGACATATGCAGCAAAGTACCTCTAACATGACAGCTTTTATGCATGATCACCTCTGCTTAAATACAGAACATTAGTGCAAAACACTTCTATCAAGATTCAAAAGCCTGCAGAAATAGAAAATACCAAATTGAAGCTTTATAGAAAAGTCCTATATGCATCTATGACTCTAACTTTAACTTATGCAAAACAGAACTAAGCAAAATAAATTTTCTGTTTAATAAGCTATGAATCTATTGACATTCTTTCTGTGCCTGCTTTGCTGTTGTGATGTATAACATAAAAGTTGAAAACAGAAATGTGTATGTTCTTAAAGAAAATGAGACAATGAGCACAGAAGAAACCTATCATCTTAAAATAGATACTGCAACCACTGGCTGCATATGTCCAATAGAAGTGACACAAGCTACAGACATACCCTTACAAAGCGCAATGTATAGTTGCAATTGTCTTTAGGCAAAAACGTGTAAAATTTGCAAAATGCAACTATAGAATACAAGAAATAGAGCAATAGTAAAGGTGAAAGACTTCCACTTGAAAATGTTGGATGAATATTATGAAGTATTCTCCAAACAAAACGGCCAGTTGGAGATTTCGAAAGGAAAGTGTAAATTATATGGTTTACGTATGTTGCTGCAAGAGCACAGATCACTTTTCTTATATTCTGAACTGCAATGCCAAAGAAAAAAGATTCCCTGAGGTGACTAACAAAAGCAAAGGCTGAGGTTCAACAGGAAGAATTATGACTAGAAAAAGAAAGAAAAGATATGGGATTCCTAGAACAACTTATTGAAGACACTTGTAAGGCCAAACATCAAATTCCAGTATGCTCACATTGGGACAGAGCAGAAAAACATTTAGATTGAAGGATCCAGCGATAAAAAAAACATGAGAAAATACCATCGTCTGATCAACACTTAATTAATTTCAGTAAATATAAAGCTATTTTAATATGTCAAAATATGAATATACTGCAATTATTTTTCTTCTTCAGGGGAAGACTAATTTCTTGAGGAGAAATTATGTTCATCTTTACATATATTACTGCAAAATTAATAATGAAAACCTACAGCAAAGATTAAGCTAGCACAGTTTCTTAAAAATATTTAAGAATTATTTAATGTAAAATTTGGTTTTCATTTGTGAATACAAGCAGATAGGCTGAACCTTTTTATGCTAGGAAAGTCGGTTAACTAAATGAGATTTGTAAAGATCAGCTCAGAAGCTGCAAGTACTGCAACTGTATATTTGCACAGTGCATGCCAGAGTGGGCCCTAATATCACCTGCAGCCTCTAAACACTACTGTACTATTGCTCTTAATAGTAATAACAACAACATTCATCTTACTGGATATAGCAGTTCCTATTTTTGTATTCACAGTAAAGCTTTAAAAATTTGCAATGCACTTTCAGAGGTACTTTTTCTTAAAGATTAAAAAAAAAATCCCAAGTGTTTAACCATAATCACTATTGGGAAAATACATTAGTAATGTACACTTTAAAGCACTTCTGAAAAGCTACACTCCTAATACCAGGTAAATGATATATGTTTTAGAAACACTTATGAATACCTATTCACTTATTAGTCTGGCATGGCCTCAAAACAGTATTGGCTAAACAATAGTGCTTCTATCATGGTTTTGTATATGGTCAATCAAGTAAACAATATGCTTTTTTTAAAAAAAAAATGCTTGAATGCATGCTTACACAGCAGTTTATTCAGATCCATTATGGACATCCAAGTAAATAAATGTTCTAAAGTCCATAACTATATATTCAGTAAGTACATAGCTGCTAGTTTCTATAGAACAAATAATAAGCACTGTAACAATAGCACAATCACAGGGGTTTATCCAACAAGGTACTTCACCACAAAAAAGATTTCACAACTTCTCCCTGGCATTTTTTCCATCATCATTTCTTTCTTTTGTTTTTAAAGAAACATGTTAAAGGGGAGAACATTACCTTTCAAGAAGCTGTTACTTTGTGAGAATACACAACCATTATGAGAAATAATAACATGGAAGGAAATTTTTTCTTGGGAGTCCCTGTAAAACTATAGGCCCTATTTCAATCTTACCACTTTACCTTGGTCACCAGCAGACTTAGATCAGTTCTGCAGTTTGGAGCCACAGTTTTACATTGATGGCATTTGTTATTCTGAGTAATTGCTCAGCAAACATTCAGGAAGGGCTTTGTTTCTAACTACAAATACCAAAGGAGAGTAAGCTCTTTAATAATCTGATTCATACTTATATGTGGGTGAGAGCTTGCCTTTTCCAGCCATCCTGAAAGCTCTTTACCCTTTATTCTTCTTTCATTCATGTTTTAGTAGTGCCAACAGGAAGAACAATACCCTATAGATTAAACAACTACTACTCAGAATTGCAAATAGATAAAGGGTTAACATTAGGACCTTATATAATGTTTTATAAGAAGCTGGGAGCCCTTAGAGGAGCATGAAAAACTGATTTTTGCCACAGAAAGATCTGTGTCACAGTTACAAAAAATCCCAATTAATTCTTCACAGGCCTTGGAGTGAAGAAAAGATACAGATAGAGGGGGACAAAAAAAGAGGGAGAGAACCCAGGCAGGAAGACTTCTCCAGAAGAAGCCCAAGACTTAGCAATGTTGATCTTCTTGAGTGCCCCAAGATACCCCATAGATATTTAAAAGAGGCTTTAGATAGTCAAAATAGACAAAGTAAGGTTTTTGCCTTTAAGACGAACACTCCGTCTGGACCACTAAAATGATGATTTTCCAGCCTCCAAGGCAGACTAGGTTTGGAAGAACACAAAAATGTCTTAACCTCACAAACATGGCAGAGGCTTCCACATTCCAAGCAGACTGTAAATTTGCAGTAGTCTGATATATGCACATGACACCCTTGCAAGTATTGAAATTAAATTAAAAATAATGAACTACTTAAAGTCTATTCATGGATATTCCTGGCAGGATCTACGTGGGCTTGGGAAAAAGGAAAATTTGCTAAATTAATAATTCACTTAGGAACAGTTTGCTCAGTGTAGGTCTTATTTAAATGTTTTCAAAAGTACATTTTTTTTTACCAGTTCTACTCTCTTTCAACCTTCAGCCAGCCAACTGAAGTCACTTTCTAAAGGTCCAGCAAAAGAGCTAAATGAATACAGAGATTACAGCCTTGTTTTCAGGAAGGCTATAGACTCAGGCTTTTGTACACTGGTGAGTACAATGACTTCAATCTGATTTCAGGGATGTTAAGATAGGAAGGAATACAGATCAACTGGTTTTACAATACATCAGGATTCTACTTCATCAATGGTGTTTATTCTTGATGTGCTGTTGGGAATACAGCTCAAAACCTGCTTTGTTGACACTAGATTTGTTACTATAATACATATTTTATAAATATGGCAAAATAATATTTAAGAGTGGTAGAAACAATAGGACTATATTCTAGGAAGTTTTCAGAGAAAAAGTAATACATCAATCAGTTCATAAATTTATCTTCAACGTAGCAAGAAATTGATATGTTTATCTTTTAATTACTACATTAATTTTCCCGTTTAAATTATCAAATTTCTTTTGGGGGATCTTATCACTGTATACAAATACTTGATGGGAAGGTGCAAGATGACAGACCCAGGCTCTTTTTAGTGGTGCCCTGTGACAGGACAACAGGCAGTGAGCACAAACTGAAAGAGAGGAGGGTCCCTCTGAGAATCAGGGACCACTTTTTTACTGTGACGATGACTGAGCACTGGCACAGGTTACCCAGGGAAGCTGTGAAGTCTTTCTCCTTGGAGATAATCAAAAGCCACTGGGACATGGTCCTGGGCAACCTGCTCTAGGTGGTCCTGTTTGAGCAGGGCAGTTGGACAAGATGACCTCCAGAGGTACCTTCCAACCTCAACCCTTCTCTGATTCTATAAAAGCTACTTATTCTAATTAACTTGTTTTAAATTCTTCAGTCCCATCTCAAAGTCATGCAATTTCCATAGAAACTGGGTTCCACATAGCTTTCGCTGAATAATGTTTCCATCCACACAAAAATAAAATAGACTTTCTCAGTTCTTATTTTTTTGTATGTTCTGAAGAGATAAACTTAATAGCACTGAATTCCCCACCCCTAAAAAACCTACTTAAGGTTACTTTTCTAGTGTTTTTTCAAATCCTGAAACCTACATTTGGATTTTGGTAACTGTATCAAACAATGAAGGTGTAAGATCTACTAGACAACCCTGAAAGCAGATTTTTTCATCCTAGATTTAATTAAATAGGAACATTAGTAGTATTTAATTCAGATTAGTGTAAAATTTTATAACACAAAAATGAAGTAGAAATAGTTAATTTAAAATATATTCATTCCTATACCAATAAAACCAAATTACATTCTGATTCCAAACAAGATAACACACATTTGCCTTCTACAGAATTTAAATTGGTGCTTAATTTAATTGTTCATGTGTTTTGCTTTACTAATGCTCTCATAAGTCCTTTTGTTCAATGAAACCACTAAGTTGTGGGGCTTTTTAAAAAAAGTGGTGGCATTATCTAATAACATACATGAGAAGTAACATAATAGTTATGTTTTGATCTATTATAAAACTGGAGGTGTAATCACTACATCCAGCACTGTGTGCTGCGTAAAAGATATTTGCTATTCCATTAACCTTGTCCGGTGAACTGGCAGTCACACATTTGTTCTACTTTGCTTTAAAGATTACGTAATTAGAAAGTCAAATAGAGATGAAAAATGAACATGTAATTTCTTTTGCAACCTCAACCTAATACACATTATCTATACCATGATGAAAATTATTTACAGACAAGGTTCTAATTTCACTACACAGAGAAATAGATGAGCTCAAAGTTGATCTATAGCAATGATTTCATTAGTTGCCTTGCTAGAACTGGCTATGACTACTCTCAACATGGGTTTTTCATCCAGTAGAAAAAAAGTCCACTTACTTTGTAGTAGCAATATAGTCAAAGAAGCCTCCTCAAATCTCTTTCCCACTACAAAATGAAAGCAAAGTTTTCTTCAAAGAATAAACCATACAGTTCCCCTACAGGCAACTTGCTTCCTGATAATACCATCTCTAGGTCTATTAGAAGGGAACAGGCACTTCTGTCATTCCACAGCTGTTTCTCATCTCTCCTTATAGAAAGACACTGTAGTAAAATGTTAATCAGATACAGATTAAGCACTTTTTGAGTTATCTGTGCTACATACAGGCAATAATGAACAAGTCACTGGAAATGAACTAGTTAGGTTTGAAGAAAATACACTGCTCTTAAAAAATACTGGGAACTTTCTTCACTTTTGTTTTTTAAAATTGCTGAGAAGTATAATACATGCACTTTCAAAATTAACATTTTCAATTGCTTATACAACTGACCAAAAAGCAAGCTGATCTTCATACTGAATACTAGATTTTGTACTTTTTCGATCATGTTTAGTAAAAAGGATATCCAAGTACTTTGTGAAGTGTTTTTATTTTACTGTTAAGGTTTGAAAACAGCACTGTTGTCAGATGAACTAAAGTCTGCCTTCTCCCCCCAGCCCTGTTTAGAACTAGCAATCCAGAAATTACTTGTCTTTTAAAAATAACTGTAAGAGGTTATAGTCAAGACATTTGGCTATATGTTTTTATATAATCTGTCTCAAAAGTTTACTCACCAGTTTTTCTACTAGCTTTTATTTCCATCTATTTTCTTGTCATATGGCAGTGTATTAGTGGTTCAGGAACCATAATTTAAGGCTAGTGGGAATATTTCCATTGACATGCAGTCATCTGCAAGAGTTTATTAAGTATTTTTTTTTATTATTTATTAAGTATTTCCTCAACTCCTGAAGTGCTTATTCAAACAGAACTTTAAACAAGGCCATGTGCAGTATCTACTGGTTTAAAAAATACATAAATAAAATATGTAAACTAAAAGACTTAAGAGAAACTACTATGTGAATATAATGTTTCTTTAAGACATATAATCTATTACTGAAGATACCAAACTATTATCAGCAGTAAACTATGCTATTACAGCTTTAATAGGTGGCTACAAAGCCACAGTAGAGGAACAAATGCAGAGACCTGAAAGTTCAAAAGATCAATAGATAAGCAGCATGTTACATGATAGTTGAAATGAGATCCTCTGAGAAATTAATCTTGTGCCATAATAAGCAAGTAACCCTATGTGATTTGAGATCAACTTTAATATAGGATTAGACTCAAGATATACAATCTGCAAAATGCTGGTAAATAATATTGTTCATGGTACCATCCTCAGATATGGCTGTTGATTTAAGTGATATCTTGTTGATTTGAGCAATATCTTGCAAAGCAACTCCTCTTCCTCCACAGACTTCCTCCCACTGTTAGAGGAAGACAAAATAAATATAAAAAACAGTATTTCCTGCTGCGGCATAGAACACTACTGCCCACTCTGGATATCTATCTTTCCTCCCTCAGCTTTTTGTGAACAACCAAAAAAAATTTCAGAAATTCGGGTTTTTTCAGAGCTGTCCACCAATTTTACACAGGTACAATCACAGACACTTTATGCAGGATTCTAATTTTATCTATGAAATCGATCCCATACAAGAAGTTGAATGACAAAAAAAAAATAGATTCTGAACTTATGCTTTCCAGATGTCATGTACCACACACTTGCTTTTTGTACATTTCTTTAGTATTTCCAGCATTTCACTTCCTGCCACGTGTCCAAGGTGCTCTGGTCAAGTCTTCAGGTGTCCAAGAAGTAGAGCAAGGGATCACTGGGCATGCATCACTTTATTATTTTAAAAACAAGGTAGATCTGATGCACCTCTGATGTAGATTCACTGCACACATGGCTGATCCATTTTGTGCCATAAATCCAGTGTTTCCAGTGCACATCGGACTCACCATGCATATAAACACATTGTGTCTCTGACTTCCCAGAAAAGAGAAAGACTGCTTTTGAAAGGTCGAAGGATGGTTAGTATATCAGTCTGAGAAACTGAGATCATCATTTATAGTATCTAAACATCTAGATAAGGGTGCAAAACTAAAAGCTAGGAAAGAATCTTTAGAAGTCAATACCTCACAATATCAAGCTATTAAAAGAAAGACAAAGTAACTGAAACTGTTTTTTGGTTTTACTAATTTGAAAATGTGCTCAAAGTCAAATTATTAAGCTAAATAGTCAAAACTACCCATCCAACAACAGAATAATTTAGAAAGAAATGTAGGCCCTTTGTGTTTAAAAATTTATTTCATCTTTAAAATGTGCAGCAATGCAATTGAACTTATTTTTCCATTTCAGAATATGAAGTGGCTGTAAGTATTCAAAAGTTGTAAGACAGTTTTGTATCTAGATTTCCATTTATTCTTCCTTCCAAACCCTTTCCAATTCTCATTGTTTCAACATTTTATTGTTTATTTTCTTTCCACTGCTTTACTTAACTGTATAGACATCTGTCTATATTCTTCCTTGCTCCCTTTCTCTGCCTTCCCCAAGTGAGGAATGGCTATTTGAAAGAAAGACAAAAAGGGAAAGCTATTAACAGCGGCTGAGTTTGCTCTAGTCTTGGCCTTTACATAGATTAGTGCAACATATGGCCTCAGATAAGAGCAATACCTTTGAGCAGGGTCTTACTGAGGAGGGTACACTAAAACACTACTTCTAGGTATACCAGTGAGTAGCCTTGACACACCTGAGTGCATCACTGGATTTGTGCTTTGGTCCTTAAAGCATGAGAGCCTTTCATCTTTCAAATTCTTTAAGCTGTGCTTGTCAAGACTATACCAGCAACAGACTTTGGGAGGGCAGACAAACAAAAGGGAAGCCCACTTAATTTAGAACCTGCTTGTTGAAATCAGGAAAAATTGTCAAAGGTCCACTTGGAAGGAAAGAAGGGATTGTAGTTGCACTCATTTGCTAAGTTATACATTATCCCACAAAATACAACATGGGAATCTGTTAGGCATGTAAGAGGTAATTCATGAAACATTGAATAAAATCTCTGACTCATACAAGTAGACAAACTACTGACACTAAGATACACCTGCTCTCCTCCTCTTTCCCAGATGTTTGATAGCTACCTCTCCGCTGAGATGGCTGCCAATCACACAGTCAGAAGAAGGGAACATATGCTGCTCACTCAGCAACTCCAAATCACAGCCTGGCATCAAAATGCAAGCCCAGTCTCAAAAGGTATTTAAATTAAGGTGTTGGATAGTAAACTGGAGCAGCTGGGGCATAGTCACATATTCTCTTTTGTCTTCTGTTACAAAGGTGACAATCTTGGATAGAGGGATGAGATTGCAACAACAAAAATCTACAGGAAGACTCAGCAAACATCATCTGCTAGACACCTTAGACCTACTTTAGGATATTTTTTCAAAGTGGTTCACAAACTCTTTAAGCTTTTAGAATAACATATTTTTAACTGATGGAAATATGACTCTAGAGGCAGCTACATACAGTATTGTCAAATACTATACACTAGCATTCTGAAACCTTCAGACTTCACTATTGTTATCACTCTTTTTCTGTCTTTCCTGACAAATTTGCTTCTAGAAGATAAAGAAGTTAAGTGAAATCTAATTTACCCTTTCTATAATGTTGAATTGATTGGACACTGGTAAAACTTCATCTTCCCAAAGGATGGAACCATTCTAATCTGCATACTGATTAGTCTGATGGGACTACATTGACTGCGTATGTATATATTCACACACAAACTCCTGCCATTTCTATTAATTCAATGTGTAACAATATATATTTAGCTGAGACTCAAATTTCATGTTTATAATTTGACAAATTAGTTTAGTGCTGCTCTGGAGATAGAATCAAACTGCTGTGTTTACACTACGTTGCCTCTTCAACTATGACTATATAAAACCAGCATTTACTAAAGGAAATGGAAATTCATTTTGGTCATGAATCCTCTGCTCAAGTAAAAGTTCTGGAATTTAAGAAGCACTTAGTTGCTGCATTAGGCCATTTAGGATGTTTCAGCGTCTCAATTGACTGTAATACCAATCTGCTCAAGTGCCCTGTTAATGACCTTCCATCACACAGCAAGCTCAGGAATTCAGTGTTTATACATTTTTTTTAACTATACCAGGAACAGACTGAAGGACAGATCCTTCTTTCTCTCTCTACTGTGACAGAAAGGTGTAAACTGTTAACATTATCTCAAACAAAAAACTCCTAACCTTCATGTCTCAATGAAAATTATCATTGGCAAAAGTTAGGAAAAGGCAACCACTTAAAATTACAAGCTGTTAAACATTAAGAAATGAAGAATTTCAAAAGTTCTCTCTAAACAAACAAACAAAAATGTATACGCTAACATCATGTTGCAGCATGAAGTGTTCCTAGTTTTGTATTATTGTTCTAAATTAATAACTACAACAGAGTAATATGAATCTTGACTGAGAAACACCACTACCATTTCCCAAAACATCCTCCAGAATTTTAAGATAAGTAGTAAGCAATGTAATATAAACTTAGAGGACTGGATCTTCAGCTGATGTCACTGAGATAGCTTCACTACAGTCAAAAATTTTAGTCATTTTCACAAACTTAATAGTGATCTAGAATATCTGTTTTGTTAACAAACATGAATATTTAATCATCTACCCTGCCATGTAGCCAGCTGGACAAAGAGCATGAGAAAACTTCCTTGAGCGATGTCATTAGCACTTGTCTACATTGTTTACATTTTACTGTGGCAGTCTCTAGTGAAAATCTCAGTTACAGTATTATGGAAAATACTAAAGCCAAATTCCACTTTTTTTATCTTTCTTCACAAGCCGCAAAAGAAAACTACTTACAAGTTTTGCACTCTTTGTTTCCACCAAACAGCAACAAAATCCCAGGAGTTTTCACATCTATATACATTTTCTAAATTACCATTAAAAAAAAAGTTGGAAAGAAAAAAGTCTTGTGATACTCTGAAAATGTTCCAAAAGCTGAACACTAATTATGGAGAGCAATATAGAAATTAGAAAGTAATTGCGCCCCTTCTCCTTCTAGTAGAAATCTGAGAATGTAAAACACTTGGCTTGCTTTTAGATTTTTGGGTTTGCATATCCAGGATAGCAATCAATTCCTTTGGAAAACACAAATTCTTTACAGATATCCATTCTTAAAACCCTCAGCAGACTATGGGAACAGTACCTGTTCTAGGATAACAGCTATCACCCAGTACTTCACATGCATTTATGGATAGATTAGGGTCTTTACTGTGTTGCAACATGACAATCAGACATACATAAGCATACAGTTAGAACCTTAAATTGAGGCAGTTAAATGAACTTTGTTCAGTTTAATTTTCATCTCATTCATAACATAGAACACCTCAGTCAATATGTCTAGTTAAATAGCTGATCTCTTAATGCTAGATAACAGATACCACTGCTGAAGTTAGTGGGAATTACATGGCTACATCAGTCTGAACATTCCTGTTACTACAGTCTGACTGGAATGTGAATTATTGTGTCTGTGTATTAATTCTAACAGGAAGAACACATAGAAAAACTTTGTTAATATTAGCTAACATTTAAACCACTCTAACTAAATCAGGTTTTATTTTTAAAAATGCTATTTTCAACAAAATATTCTCTATTACTATTTTTTTAAATATTTAATGTAACTTTCTTTAAATGTACTGTGGAGAAAAATATCTATTAAATATTAATACCTCATTTCCCAGTGAGTTCACTGAGTCTCTAATCCTGATTTTTAGCCCATTAATAGACTCTTTAGGACTATTCTTCTATGGATTTTATCATATTATATTTATTTCTACAGTTGGGGAAACACATTTCCAAAGTGTAGTAAATTGTTAAATTAAGTACCTCCGACCACAATTTATAAGAAGGTCTCAAGGCAAGGTAAGAAAAGAAACCATCTGCACTTAAGCCATTTAAGTACTGATTTTATGAAGGGAAATTTCATTTCAATAAACATAAAGCACCTGATCAGATTCGGTCAAGCTTGGCTTTAGTATTATGGTCACATCTACAAATATGGGGTTCCATTTCAGACACAGCATACAATGAACAGAACAGACTTACAATCCAACTGTTATAGAAGCATTTAGCAAACCCCCTCAAAAGTAGAAATCCCATTAAAAAGACATTTTAAAGTAAGGAAATCAAATCTGTGGACATTTCTGAGAGCATTGCACAAAGGAAGCCATTTTCTGGGCACGGCAGAAGTTAAACCATCTTTACAAAGACCTAGGAAATAAACTGTGTACTCTTGAGCACCATCTACTGACATTCAGTATTTTCCTGTTTACAGAAATGGCACTCAAAGGTGTATCTGATTGAATCTTCTGAATAGCTCTGAAGCAACAGACAACTGGCAGATTTGCTTGTACAATTTCTTGGCACAGAGAGCTTACACCTGTAACACATAGCCAAGCCTACTGTGCTGCAACAACAAGCCTTATTGTGCAAACCATTGCACTGCCAGGTTCGTCACCTAAAAACCTTCTCTAGAATGACCCATGACTTGAGGGTATTTGTTTTAGTAAGAATCTAGTCTCCTAGATTTTTATGTGTTGAGAAAAATCAGTTTGGAGGGGGAAAATGTTATAATGGACCATTTGTAATTTTTTAAAACAGAAACTCAAGTAATTGATTATTCATTTAAAATGTAGAATTTTCATTTAAAATACAAGTAAAGCTGCAGCACTAATATAAACTATTTTTTCTATTATAGTATTAAAACGGTAAAAATGCCATAAACATAGTGGAACTTAGTCAAATACTAGTTTTTTGACATACTCAGTGTTGCATTCTTATGAAGTGTTTTATATGAGCAGAAACTTTTTTTAGCACATATTTCTACTACTTTAAATGGAATAGCAGTTCTCGGACTTTTGAATCTCAAGTATGTTTAATTTTTTCTAGTGTCTCACATCCCTGCTTTGAAAACTTTCTTAACCAAGAGGCTAAGTAACATCCAACTGAAACATTAGAAAATTCTGATACTATGCTGTCCTTATATTTGTCCTGTCAAGTCCCTTCTTTCCTTATCAGTAAATAGCAAGAGAGACTGATCTCAAAGCTGGCTCACAAACCTAGATGTTCCCTTACTTGCAAACCAGACTATGGAGAAAAAAGTGATGCTGGAACTCAGAAACGTAGAGTCAAGATGGCTTCTTGTCCAGATTTGGAGTTGAAATACAGCTACAGAAAATACCCAGGCCTAGAATCACTGTTGCTGAGAAATGCTAAACCTTTTTTCACTGCAAATCAGAAAACAAATATTTTGGAATTTCTTGTAGAATGAAAATTCTTAAAGCTTTCCATTTAAGAGAAATTAGAATGTTTGTGATTAGTTTGGCTGTAAAAGAGAAGTTTGCTTTCTCAGCTCCTTAACTCTGCAGGGACAGTCCCAAAATCCTTATTGCCTCATTTTAAAATGTCTGCCTTAATATTTCCAGACTCCTCTGGAAAATCAGGGATTTCTTAGTTGGAATACACCTTCAGGCTTCCAGGGTCTGAAGCGCTGAGCCTCATACAGCTGCATGACACCCCGCCATTTGTGGACTGAGCTCCATGGCAGATAGTACAAAACACAGAGCCTTTAAACCTGAGATAGTCAACTGAACATTGTTTCCCCAAATCCTACAGGCCTTGGTTTAGGCATCTTCTGGTGCTTTTGTTAGCTGGGTTATGTTGGTGATTTTGGTTTTAGTTCTTTCTGCTCACTGAAAGAGGTCCACCTCTATCCTACCTTCTCTTCCCACCCTACTGAACCTGAACTCAGGAGAACAGCAGGCTTACACAACTAAGGGGAATGGGGAGAGATGAGCAGGGCAGAGATTGCCTGTTGGCTTGGGAAACCACCACAGTGGTCTGCCTTCAACTGTAAACCAAAGAAATGAGTTGTGGTTTGGAAGTTTTAGGGATGCATATGATGCAGCATGGAAGTATTTCTGACCAGTAGGAAATGAAGCTCTTTTAAGGATGTTCATTGAAATCTCTTTCAAGACTGTCAATATTATATTCATTCCCCCTGCCATCTTTCCATTATTGAAGCTTGTTTCGACATGATATTCATTTATAATTTCATGCAATACTTGTGTTTCCATAACATTTACAAAACTATCATCCACTGATAAGACAATCTTCACATAGACCAACTCATCACGCAAGTAACTAAATTTCTGACCTGTTTCTCCTCATATTTGCTGAACAGAAAAAATTACTAACACTTGCTGGAAGTTAAGTGTTTGATTTTTTGACTGAATTGACACCTCTATACCAGTTTTTTATGCTCAGTCTAAGTGACTACTTCAATGTCAATTTTAGTACTGCCATTCAGTTACGTATGAAGGCTGGAATTCTTCACTGTTTTCTACGTACAAAACAATTAAGTTTACACATATAAGTGGCTACTTGAAGTAAATTTTTTCATAGACAAGTCATTTCTCTTTCAAACAAGCAAATAAAAACTGAGTTGAGAATGCAAATGTAAGTTGACACCTCATTATTTGACAGAATTATAGTAGAAAATTTAATTACAAGTGAACTTCAGCATGATTTTTTGTAAGCAACTGACAGGTTATTGCAATTTCTAGGACAAGAGAAAACATTCTAAGAGAGTGGAAGTATTTACAAGTGTTACTGCATGCAAAGCATTTATGATGCCTACACCAAATTACAATCATGTCCTCTTTTAAAAAGAAATATGTGTAAGTAATATATGCACTGGCAGCTATCTGAGTTTAGAACAACAAATGTATCTTACACAATAAAATAAAAATATAATACAGAAAGTATTCACCTGAAATAAAATTACCCTACAAATTACTCTTAATTAGCCAAATATTTTTCCTGAATATGACACAGAATAAAAATAGAACCATAAAAGAAAATCTATATATGAGTATAATGAGCACACATGATATGGCTTCTTATGGATAATGATGCCAGGAAATACTCTGTTGGGTTTTTTTCCAAAAATGTATTTTCTGAAAAAAAGTCATTGAAGTAGATATTTTCCATGAATGTTCGTATCAATTATTCAGCTACAGATATTGAAAAATATTTGTTTGCCAGAGTCACTTCCTTCCCTAAAACAACAAAATGCCTTTTGAAATATTTGGGTTTTTTAATATGATTTTTTTAAATGATCTATTTTTAAAAACAAATCCAGGCAAGGTATTTTGAAAATTATAAGCCAAAGTGTAAAAGTTTATTCTGTTTCAAACTAGAAGTCTTTTTTAAATTTTCAAGTTGCCAGACTGAAAAAAATCATTCATTTATAAGTGTTTTTTAAAAAATGCATAAAAATAACACCACTTTTCATATGACCTCCTATTCAAAAGACAACCCAAAGACACTCCCCAGCAACTTGCAATTAAACTACTAGGAGGATCTCTGCAGTGATTGCTATCTGAGTTTTCAGGCTTCAGCAACTCTCCCCAGGGGAACATCTGAAACTCACCGGACTTCAGTCTCTCTGTAGGGCACCCATTACATCCACAGGCCTAACTTAGCACCCTCTAAAATTCATTTGAATAGACTGTACAGGAAGCATTTTTTTTCCTTTGATGCTGTGCATCATTGCGATTCTGCTGAAAGTGGAGCATCAATTACAGCATGGCAGTACACTGTTTCACTGCAGTGACACAAAGCTCCAAGTGACTCGTTGATAGCTTCAACCAGAATAAAAGTGAGAAAAGACGTCCAGGTAGTCTGATCCACTATTTTGTCTCAAGTATTTAAACTAAGAAAATTAGGATCTAGACTAAAAATCAACAGACATGGAAAGGGGCTTTTTTCCCTACTGTCATATAAATTGTTAAGAAACAGGTTGTAGGATGCTTGAGGTCATGAATCAATTATTTGAAACAGGGGTAATCTAGCTTCTAGGTCCAACTTCAATGTGTGCTTTAGAAAAAGGGTACAGCTTCACCAGAAAAAACAGAAGAGATTTCTCATATTCATATCCCTTCCTCCAAACCTTTTCCCTTCACAACCAAGTCCTCCCTTTAAAAGGGGGAAACACAATTAAGTAGTCCAATTTATTCAGAGCAGCAACTCTGAAAAAAAAACAGACCTCATGGGGCAGGCTACCCAAGTCATCAGATCACAGAGGTGTCCAGAATACTTCTCAATCTTTTCTTCAGGAAATCATGTAGGCAGGTATTTGCTGGCCCTGAACTGAATCCAAGTCTCCATCACCTTCAAAAGCCAGAGTTAGTACCCACTTCGAGGAATTTTATCAGACATTTATCACTTCAGAAGTGATATCATTACTGGGCTATGAAGCAAAAGAGAAAGCATCTCTTCTTGTAGTGGAATCAAGCCTTTCATTTTGGTAATACTGCAAGTACACCAAAACATACATTCTAGATGTCTTAATAAACACAGTTAATTCTTCTCCAAAACACTTTTTTTTCCTCACATCGGCCATTGAATAAAATGTGCTTGAATTTGAGTTTTGAATGATAACCTGAAAATTGATTATTTTCGAAGTTTGAATATGAAGTCTGAAAAACCTATATGCATCTACCAAGATACACTTATTTTTCATCCATTATTTTTATTTGCCACATTCTTATGGCCCTACTTTTTTATTTCCTCTCCACAATAGTTTTATTCATTCTAAATTCCAACATGTGAATTATTTCACTTAGGATTTTCCTGGTGATGCACAGATAATATAAGCAAACATTTCACTACCATGAAAATAGCAATGCACTTCTTTATTTTTATTTTTCTTTTTTTTTTTTAATAAATCAACTTCATTATTATGTGGCAAGTATTTTGCTGTAATGGGAGCAGTATAAAAGGTAAACCAAAGGGTGCTGAAATAAACGACCAAACATCATACCTACCCGAGAAATGCTAATATATTTTAGGTTTGAATAAAAGAGAGTTCTGACAGTCATCAGATACATGTGCTAGGTGCACATTTTATGCCATATGATACATTTTAATTGTCAAATCTTTGCTGAAACACAGGAAAGCTTTATGGTCTCCAGCAACTTATTTCATAGTTTGTATGTCACAGAAGTTTGGGGAAGACTTGAACTTTCTACATCTTGTATTTCTGGAATCTTTTTAGTTCTATTGTGATCTGCATTGGTAAGGGTTCATCCACTGTTTCCTCTCCCACTGATGAAACACACACACATCACCTCTGCAGGTTTCAGAAACTGCTATCCGTACCATAAAATAAGTACATCTTTTACTGCCATGGGAGCAAGACCACTTCTCAGGCTTCTCTTATGGAAACACTTATATACCCAGAAGCATAAACCCAGCAGAAAGTAGCAGGACTGAAGCTTTAAGTCATTTAGGTACTTTTGAAAGCTGCAAATGTGTCTTTTTGGGGAGAGATGTGAAATCTTTTCGCTAGTCACCCACATTTTCAAAGTCCATTTTGATAGCTGTAGTACAACTCTTTTTGTAATTATTGTCCTGTCTTGACAGTTAAACCTTTCCAACATCACATCAATTAAATTTCAAGATAAAAGATGATAAATCATACATGGGTCAAGAAGCGTGCAAAAAGTAGTTTCCAAACCAAGTCTTATTTTGTAGAAGCTAAAACTTAGTTTCCAAGTATAATTACTTGTGTTATATTGATAGCTAGCCAAAGCATGGACCTTTGTTTTTCAAAATTTATATTTTATCATTATGTTCAGTCTCAGTACATCTGAAAAGCACTTGTCATATATTGCTGTATATGTCATACATACATTCATTTTTCACTGTGGCACTACCTGAAAGGCACTTATGGCTCAGAGCCACTACATCAACCTAAACCTAAACCAAACTTCATTGTAAAAGATCCAGTTGAATTCAAATCAACACACTGCAAAAATAACCAATTTGTTGGGCTCTGCAAATGCACTGGATACAGGGACATAAAGTGTTAGTAATTTAAATATTTTAAATCTGTACAGATTGTGCGCGCCAGAGTGGCAACCAAGTGAACCACTTTAGCTCTGCTTTTATTTTCTGCATATCTATCCTCATTATGGGTCTTACCTGAACCCACGGTAAATTAACCTATTTATCCCTGTCTTTGTGAGTCATGGTGGAAGCCCGTTGTAACAAGGTGGTTTTCCCACGTTAAAAAAACCAAGCCCACACTGCCTTTAGCATAACACCTAACCAGAACTTGAGTGCACATAAGCTCAACACTGTTCATGGCTCCACTTGGATCTTTGAATGCAAGAAGGAGGCTTTTCATTTATAGTCGAATAATTTAAACATAGATACCTTGTCCAAAAAGCAGTCTGTAATCAACTTTAAGTTAGAAATATGGCTCCCAGCTATTATGCTATATTTCCACAACCACTTCAATGTAGGTGAAATGTATGGTTTCAGTGATCAGCTGTATTTGCAGCTTTCGTTACTGCTGAAGCTCACCAAGGTTTGGGACTCCAGTCACTAAGTTTCTTGGAGGCACATATGCATATGTATATACACACATACTTATAGTAAACTCTGCTTTACAAATCAATTGTACTTTACTTAAGTGAGCTATTGCTACCACACAACTGCTGCCTGTTAATGAAGCCAGTCTTATCCATTACAGCAGCTGTCATTTCTGCTGCCTGACCCCCTTCTACTAGCTTTCAGTCACCCAGATGAGAGTTTTTCTCACTTGAAGCTCCTCAACCTGGCAGAAGAACCATCCAAGTCATCATCAGTTGTCAGCAACCCACTCGCTAACTGTTCCCTTGAGCTTGCAGGCCTGCGCGCTTTGTGTTCATTTTTCTCTGGGGTTCAGCTGCTCCCAATAATTTTCCCACAGAACCACAGAGTGCAGCCTAACAAAGCAGTTAAAGCAATTCAAAAGCCAACTGACATGCTAAGAGGAAGTCAACCACAAATTCCCACTACTTCCCCACCACCATTTGACCCCTCAGCAAGTAGGTTAGAAAGCCACATCAAAAAACAAAAGAATGTAGTAATCTCCCACAGACTAGCTGGTTGTAGGATTAAATAAGCATTAGTGCCAGGAGAAGCACAAAGCCAGGATGGGGAGGAAGGAAATAGGAACATCCCTTTCAGCAGGGGTTAGCCTTTTGATTGGCCTTATCTGCATTGTCACACTGTGGTTGGAGGGGTGTGCTTCAGGAGCAACCGAGAAGTCTTAACAGCTTTCTGTTGCCAAAAGGAGCAGTTTCATTCTCCTCTCCCTCACATTCCAGCTCTGGCGTATATCTGGCCCCTCAGTAAACCAACTCATTAAGCCAGCGGAAAGCTATTTGGTTTTTGGTTGGGTTAGTTTGCCAGTGGTTTAATGAATTGAATTGGCTCAGAGAGAGGTCAGAGAACCAACAAAGCAGAGGCAGGAGAAATGCAGCGCCAGGAAAACAGGAGGGCACAGTGCTGCCTCTTCAGCAACAGCCAGCAGGCAGGTCAGCTCGGCCATCTTATCCCACTCCACTCCCAGCCCTCCCGGCTGGCAGCTGCCAGCTCTGGCTTTCCAAGGGAAAACAAGCCAAGAAGGATGTGGTTCTACCTATCCAACTGACAGCTCTTGTTTTTGGGACTAACAGCATCCTGCTAGTCCCCCTAACTTAGCACTTGCTAGTCATAGCAGGCTAATATTTATTTTCCAGCACACCTTAACTGAGATGTTGCTGGTTAAGATTCACCATATCTGCTGAAATGGCACAGCTGATCTCCATTACCCAGCCTTCTGCTTCAAGACCTGCTTCCTCTCTATAGCTCTTAGCCCCTTGCAGCAGTAGTCTCAGAAGCCCTCCCTTGAGGGCCACAGGAACTGGCGCTGACCCCATCCACCCACTCCCAGGATGGCCTTCCCTCCCTTTAACATCTCCTGCTCCACAACCCTGTCCCGCTCTCACACTCCACCCATAGCTGCAGCAGGCAGCAGGTGCCTGATGCCTCAGGAGAGGGGTTACGGTGCTGTTCCGCCAAGGTACAGTCCATATACATAATGCACAGATACTTCAAACATGCATTGTCATGGTTTGTTGGATGACTTGAGTTTTCCAGATTGAAATCCACTTAGTTAAGTTCAGAACTGACAGACAAGGGGGACAGGAAGCAAGTGCTCTTAGGTGGTCATCTTTATCAGGTTTGAAAATTTGGTGATGCTTTTCATTGTGGTATGGAGAAACAATTGTTGTGACACTACAAGTCCCCTCTTCCAGTATTTACAGAACAGAAGACATATTAAATACTATTTCTAAATTACATTTGTATCCTTTAAACATCTTTAAATTTGTCATTAAAAAAACATTAAAGAAAACAGAAAAAAAATCAATAAATATGCAGATAAGTAAATGTTGAGGCCATTATAGATTTTTTTCTTAAATACTCTTAATAGAAAGCCCTGAAATGAAAGAGAATAAATATTGTGGAAAACCAGTTTTAAAATTAAAATCTTTTAGTTCTGCAGTAACTCTAGGAACATATTATGAAGTTAGGCAGCAATCATATGCATAATTAAAGAAGTGATTATATGTATATTTATACCATCAATGCATAATCCTCAATTTGTTTAACATAAAACAGAACATCAAGGAAACGAGAATTTAAATTCCACTTGTTTAATATGGAACATTAAGTACACAAAAAATTGCTTGTAATTTTAAAGTGTATAACTTGAACAAAATTTCAAGGTGGAAAATATTTGGGAGGAAGTAATGAGTGAAAAGAGAAAGAAAATATTAATATTATGCTTAATTAACAGAAACTTCATTTGTAATAATTAAGGAGTAGTATGCTCCCATTTCAAATACTTAAAAAGAAGGTAATGCCAATTAACAAGACATTTCTTCATTTTATACAAACAAGATAGATGTGAGAGTTCTTAAGTATTCACACAGAATTTTTGTCTGGCTCCAGCACAACAGGAAGCATTCAGAGTCATCTCCCTTACACCATATATGTCTCTAATAACAATCATCTCAGAAACATTTGCTTATATTCAGATTAATAGCAGGATGTATTCTGTGTTTGTGATGAGAAACTGGAGTTTTTTGTGTTATACGTTTAAGTTGATTAGTACATTGAATGTGATTAAGAAGAAGTCTTCACCTCCTTTGTGCCCTCCTAGCCCAAACAGGGAGATTTGAGAAAACACAGTGGACTTGTAGAAAGGAATGAAATCTGCCTGTTCACAGAGAGGGGTCTCTGTGAGGTGCTGTTGAGGAGCAGCCAGACTTTCTTTGCAGACTGGAGGAGCCATGGTCAAAGTTCTGTAATTTTGAGAAAAGGTGATCTCTGCTTCCTGCTAAGCACTACATTTCATGGACCCAAACATAACAACACCAAGTCATTCTTCCTCCAGTCTCATCCAAGAGCTGTGGCAAAGATTATTCCTTCATATTTTTTTCTCACACAGTATAGAGCATACTCATCTATTTTGATAACAGTATTTACAGTGTTTTCTTTTAGTCTCTTTAGAAATGGTATCCAGCTGTCTTGAAGGCAGCCTTTTTTATATTTGATTGGCAGCACTCTCAAGACCAAATATTGAGCTGTTCTAAGAAGGAGTTAAAGAGCTATCATTGTAAATATAATGTTCTGTCTTATCAAGAGTTCTGTGGTTAATTGGATACCGGAAATAGATATTAGCCCATATTGTCAGTGTTGTATGGACTTGATAGGATAAGAAGTCATCTGTCATCAAAATTAAAGGTATTATAGAACTTTCTGCACCCTTAATTCTGTTGCTCAAGGGATTCCAGCTTTTCACTGACCCTTCAGAAATCCTTCTGTACATAAATACCTACTATAAGATATTAACAGTCATCTGCTCCTGAGCAGGGAGGAAATAATGTTGTGTACAGAATGTGTGTACTTCCTGGTGAAGGAAAAAAACCCAATATAAGTATTTAGCTTTTAATTTCCTTACTTTTCAGAGATTGTGTTTAAAAAATGACATATATAGTGATGTTAAATATATAATATATGAGGGATTGAGATGAGTATGAAATTTTGGTTTATGCAGCATGTGTTAATGTTTGAAAGCACTGTAACTTCACATTTAACATTGCATGTATATTCAATATCATCACATGAATTATTTTATTATCTTAATGTTTATTCAAACCATTACTATTTGTGCCACAATAGCAGAAAAATACATTTTAAAATACTTGATAAAACTATCTAAATACTGCAATATTTGTTATTTATACATGTCGAGGAGTTTTAGAAGAGCTAATACTATATTATTGCTTTGTATTATAGGAAGAGAGTATCTCTATTAATTGCTTACTTAGCATTGTATGTTTCCTCTGATTCAAAAGTGTTGCTCAAATTAGTCCCTCTGGTTATCATTAGAACTGTGAGAGCCTGAAAAATCAAAGCTGTAGTGCACAAATCAAAGCTGTAGTCAGTGTCAGTGACAGCTGCAAAAAATGGCAAGTCAATAGAATTAATAGAAGTATTTCTGTACAAAGAAATGTTATTTTTATGTAAACATATAAGCAATGTTAACTAAGTTTATAAGTAGAAAAATAAGAAATGCCATTTTGTGATATGATTTAGAAAGTCAATCAGTCTTTACAAAAAAATAAAAAGGTTAAAAGTGTTTGTCATTTTAAAATATTTAGTGCTTTAAATATTAAAAATGTAGTAATAGTGAAAAAACATACTTTGCTTATGCATTACATGTTAAAAATATTTTCAAATTAATTAATGCGGAAATCTTGTCAGTGCCCCTCATTTCTTAAATTGTATTATTAATGCACTCAATTTCCTGTACATTATCCTGTATATTAGATCATCACAGTTTATCCATAAGCCACATGCAACTCCTAGGCATCTCAAAGTACACTGTGACGGTATGGACAGAGAAGACATGAGGCTTAACCTGCAGACTATATACCCCAAGGAGTGGTACTGCCTGTTATGGTTTATAGATTCTTCCAAGAGTTTGAGTTAGAGATCTGCTGGTTTCTGGTTAGAGATCTGCTCACTGCACACCTTAGTTCCTGATATTTTCTTTTTGTTATTGTAGTCTGAAAAAATTTAGATATATACTCAGTGAAATATTACTGTAGCTGTTGTGATTCAATGCACATCTCAAATTTTTCATCATTCAGCTATCTGTCCTTAGAAATCATTTATAATGATTAAGCATTACATGATGTGATCTTGTCTAGCAAAAATTTATGGAATTGTTAAACCAGCTTTCACAGAGAACAACCCCTCAGATGATCTTAGGGACAGGGAACTCTATGGCATGAAATGTTAATAACTCATATGTATTTCTAATGAAATAGACTGTTACTAGTTCTGATAACTCCTGCAGAGAATAAAGACACTGTTCTACTTCAGTGTTATTTTAAGGTCTTACACAGAACTTAAATATTCTGCCTGTCTTCCACTGGCCCTTTCTTTTAAGCTGCATTTCTTTTGAGGAGAAAACTTACAAATCTTGCAAATTAGTAAGTAAATAAACAATAATAACTTATTTAATAACATGAATTACACATTTAGAATACTGGTTTTTATATTAGCTATCTTTGTGGTTTATCTTTTAAGGAAAGGGAATCCAAGTAAGAAGAAACCGCATTGTAAGTCTTTTCTATTAAGCCTTTGCTGAGAATTTTTATGTGCTGATTCTGAAGTGTTCAGATTAGCAAAGCATGAATTACCAATGCTTTTACAGCAGTTAGTGAATATCAGTTTGAAGTAAAAGTAAAAAGAAAAAAAAGAATTCTATAAAATACTTAAGTATACACTAAGAGAAAAGAAAAAACAAGCTCTTTTAAGTGCTACAGTAACCTTCTTGAAAAATTAACATTAACCAACCTGTCCTTTTAATCATACTTATTTTAGAAATAACATTTTGGAAATCTCAGAATTGACACCTGGATAATTTGTTACCTGATGCTCAAGATGTAAAAGACAATTGGTATTCTCAGATTTTTATTTCTATTAAATGACAGAATTCTCAAAATAATTTGGAAGGAACAAAATGTGTTCATATTATTGTAAGGTAAAGAAGCAATATTAATTGACATATATTGCAACACTCAATGGAATATAGTGTGAAGAGTTACACTAAGTCTGTGTGAATTTGTTCGTCAGTCCTGTCACTTCAGTTTTAAGATGTGTTATCTGGAATGATTTACAGGTACAAGGGACTGAAAAAGAAGACATCACCATTTCACACCAAGGAACGTTCCAATTATACTCTGTTACCTGTATTAGTAATTTATAATTTCAACTATCTAAAGTATGGGGCCAAGGTTCTGTGTTGTTAATTCATATGGAAATTAATGTGGTAACATACTTTGCAATTTTTTTGATATTGAATGTGATAGGACATCAATATTTAGCAACTGTGTATCTGACTATTTTGAAGTTGGAAATGCCTACTCTGAACACAGAGTATTTTTATTTATAGATTCTATACTGTAAACATTTTTCATCAAAATAGTTATATACATCAAACTAGAAGTTTAAAAGATGATAAAATGTCTAGGTGAATTGGCAAGAGGTGTACTTTCATGAATACTGCACATTTAGGCCTGTTTTATATATAGCCATAAATTGTTTTATCCTCTGTAGGATCATGAAGTTTCTCTTTTGATTGCACATATCATTTAAATTCTGTAATAAAAGTCAGACCAATACATCTTATTTGGGGAAGTTGTAAAAGTATTAAACACATATTCCCCAAAGTATCATAGGTCATCACTGAAAAGATTTATTTTCCTATACCAAAGGAAGATGTCTCTTCCAAGCTTTCTACATTGAACAATGTAGAAACCTTTTAATAAACCAGATATTTTGAACTGGTTATCGAGGCACACTGCTGAGAACCACTGACACTTCCACTGACTTCTGCTCCTAAGAGTCTTGTATGATCTTACAGGATGTGTAATGCTCAAGCGTGAGGTTTTAGCAGAGAAGAGCTACCACTGAACTTACAGGATGTCTTGATTTTGTGAACATCTTATATAAGAACACATTCAAACTATATGAAGTCACACATTCTGTAAAGAACTCCACAAAATGTTTTCTCAGATAATCTGCCATCACTCTTCCATGGTTATTGTGCTTGCTTATTACAGTAACTGTGTGGATAGAAATGAGATGTTAGAATACATGTAGACTTTCTTATTTCTTCCCAGTGTGACAACAAGAAGAAATTGTTCTTTCCAGCAAACTTCATGCTAGCAAACACCAGGTGCTAAGGAGTCCACAGTTTGAACTCACAGTCCATGTCAGAAGATGCTTTCAAACAGAATAGCTCTGTCTAGAAAAATGAAGGCCAAATGTGTTCACATAAGATCATTCTCAAGGCACCCCATCTCAGCCTAAACTCACTCTTATGAAACCATTGTACAAGCCTGCTAAAAGAATGTGATTTTATGGAAAACAAAACTGATCATTTAATTGATATTTAGAGTGATAACTTGCCAATTTGTACTCATTATCTGGTGACGAGTTAAATAGACATTATCATGTTACAGCACAGGTAAATTTGAATCATTCAGTAGGTAAACTGCAAAGATCTGTTTGAAGGACTGGGCCTTTCCTTGATATGGAGTCCTGTAGAAAGACATTCTGCTCATCTTAATCAACCAGAGAAAAGTATACAGCATAAGGAAAGTATTTTCCTTTTATGAATAAGGAAAAAAAAAGTCTATTTGAAAAATATGGAATGGCACAGAATTATTTTGAGTTTAGTAGGCCTGTGATGTAGTAACCTTTGCTGAAAGAAAAAAATAATATAAATTAAACTTAGGAAAGAGCATGCCAATAGAGAGAATAGAAGGAACTTACTGTACATGCCTTAAATGTCTCCTCCTTTATCTAAGGAGCCAAATGCAGTTAGATATGTATTGTAAACCATTTTCTTTTGGGCAAGAAAAAAATTGTTCTCTTAATACCTTATTTTTAAGCAAAAATGGTCTTCTAACTGCCACGAAAGAACTACTGCTCTTTCACTGTGTAGATCCAATAAAATGTGTATGAACCAAACTCTTTTCAGGCTCCTTCTTAGTTTATTGATATCATAGGAATTTTAGTGCCTGAACACTTTGTTGGACTAGCATACATAAACTTAATTTCACTGCCCTCTGTGCAGTGTCCCAGCATGTTTCCTACTTGTTGCCTATGACACTATGAGGTTTCTGATTACCTTCCTTAACTCATTGTTTGAGGTATATACTTGTGATATGAAGGTCTAACAATGTAATTTTCAGTCAACATGTCATGCATGACAGTATTCCATTTATTTTTATCTGCTCATTTGGTCACTATGCTCAATAATACCTTCTTAACCCTTTGCCAACTGGGAAATTGTTAGTTAAATATGTACTGGCTTCACCATGCAAACAAAGGGAACATTACTGTGAAGTCATAGAACTGCTTTATGAAAGAGTTTTTAAATTAACAGCCATTTATTTATGTGCAAATAATGTGCTCTGAAGAAATTAGAGAGGGCTTAGCTGTTGAATTCAGAAGTGTATTCTCAGAAATATGGGCCAGTTGCAACCTGACTTAACTTTCATATAATTTTATTCATGCAACCTTTCTTTAGCATCATAGAGCTGGGGAAAAGCAATTCTCATATGTATAGTGGAAATGACAGATGACTTAATGAATTTGGAAACTATAACTGTTATTCAAAGTTTCTTTTCTCATCCCAAGTGATCTCCTGTGAAGATCTGTGTCTTGTTTCTAAAAGTTTCCTGTCTTAGCTTCAAAAGAGTCCTGACGTGAATAGCTTTTGCATAAAACACTGTTCAATTGAATTAACTCATCCCACTTAATTACTAAATTAACATTAATTCAGTTTAAGGCTTGAATGTGACTTCATTGTGGAAAAAGTTGAATATATACAGTGTAAAAATTTACAAATGTCATTTTTACTTTAAGAGTGGTAGATATTCTATACAGCAGAAATTAGTGAACCTTTTGGAGTAACTGTACAAAGTTTATATTTCTTGTGGCCCAGTACAAACCATATTGTCAGGTTTGTGACTGAGGATATTCTGAATATATGAGATTGTTTCAGAGCATTTACTTCACTGATCACTTGTCACCCAAAGACCACAGACTGTGAACATCTCTACAGAGTTTTATTTATATAAATGTAATTTCTATTAAATGTAGATAAACTGTCTACATTCTTGATAATAAAGGGAACCTGCACCCATCTTTTAGGATCTGTGGACCTGTATATATATGTGTTCAGGAGGACAGCGTATGATGCTCTTTATGGTGTCAGATGCAGTAATGGCCTGGGTAATGGAAAAACAAACTGTTCTAAGATCTACTATCACATATCTCTGGGGAGAAAAAGAAGGATATTTTCAAGGTCAGGAGACACAAATTTACAAAAGCAAAACAACCAGAATATGGCCAGGATAAATGCACAGACATACAGAACAAAACAGACTAAGAAGAAAGACACAAAGGAAAATGAGATAGATCCTGTAGGTAAAATTTCATGGCCTAGGTAGCACCTTTACAGCTGATTGGTGTTTCTCCTCAAATGTCTGTGCACACAAAAAGCAAGGTAATAGACTTGAAAGGATATATGATTTTACATTGTCTAAATTTTACAGGCTGTCTCAAGGGAAGGGCGTCTTTGGGGAAAAGTCTGAAGAAGACTGCTCTGCTTTACAGTCTGATCAGATGAATGAAAAGCCTTAAGCTCCTTCAATTGCCCAACCTCGCAAATTGTCAAGGTCCGTTTCAGATGAGCTGTGGTGTATGAGGTTTGTTGCAACTGCTTCCTGTCATGCTGTTTCCCAGTCAGTTTTAGAAGTCAGCCAATATGGTGTGCTATCTGAAATGCTATAGTAATTATGTGTTATTTACAGTAACCAGAATTGGCACATGCATGTCTGAAAGTGCTGGCTAATAACCAGATTTCTTCAGTGTACACTGTAGGTTGCTTCTGAACACTCAGGAGGGTATAGATAGAAAATGTTACCAAGGAAATGAGAGGTCTATTTTGCATCCTTCTAGATGTGACTTTCTGTAGACATGTCTAGATATGATCCGCAGACAAATGTGAAAAGCTACAAGGTTGCCTGGGATACTTTTGAAAGTCTATAAGTTAGACAGGACATGAAATTGCCACACACATACTGCCTGAAAAAGCAGAGCTTGAATATGACCACTGAGAGAGTCAGCTGGTAAGCTCCAATGTAGAGAGAGCACAGACTCAAGTGTGGTCCTTGATTAAGAGCTGATTATGAAAGAATTTGAGAGAACACACATACAGAGTTGCTGGTGAAGCCATAGCTCCAGGAAAGACCAATTAATCTTAAGGTCAATTTGTTTAGTGAAGATCATGAATCTTATATAATTAACAGAGTCTGAGAGACTCCAGTGGAAGCAGCAGTTGCCCAGTGGCACTCAGGACCATGTTACTTACAGGCTGATGTACCAATGAAACAATGTTTTTATATGAGGGAGGTACAAGAGAGAGTAGCTACCAGCTCCACTAACCATTAAGCAGTGTAACAGCAGTTGCTGTCTGAAATCAATTCCAGGTCAAATATTACTGCTTCCTATTATTTTCTCCTTTTTCTTTGCTATCTCTATGTCACCACAAACTCTCCTATCCTGAACGTACGCAATACAAATACCATAACCAGTAATAGACATTTTCTGTTGTGTTTAGGTAGAATATCAGATTATTTCTTTCTTTGACGAAGCTCCATTTTTTTTTTCTGATGCAATCTATGTTCTGGAACATATGTGTTGCTGTTGCAAGCATGACACCATTTTGGTTGTACTTCAGAGGTGTTCACTTTGCCAGCTCTAATGCAGTTTTTAACAGCTTGTCTTTTTGTGACATATTGCAATTATGCCAAACCATGTAATCACTTGTTTCACATCGAAGTTTCAAGTTTTTGTATGATGCAGCCTTGAAACTTAAAATTCCACTACTCAGTAAAGCAATTAACTGCCTTCTGGGGGTGAATTTCACAGAAAAAATAATGATTATTCTTGAAAAAAAATAATTTAATGAACACAGCTCGAGATGTTATCTCCATCTCATTGAAGTAGGTGGGAGTTTTGCTACTGACTTCAACTGAGTCAGGCTTTTGCCTCAGGACAAGATGCTTCTCTAATGAATAATAATGAATGACTAAGAAAGACTAAACTGTGGACTGTCTTGCTAAAAAAGTCCACTTAAAAGATTATTATATACCTTTTCTTTGCAGGCTCTCAAGCTTACATATGCTTCAGTTGCTTCCATGGTAAACAGTCAGAATCCATCCTTTCAGTTGGTGAAAGTAATGTGTGGGATTCATAGATATGATTTTTGTTTAGCCTGAGAAGCAAAAATTTTACAAAATGAAAATAAAAAAAAAAGTAAATGACTTTCAAACTCCTACTCAAAGATATCCAATTATGTAGTTTGCTGCATTTTCTCAGAACTTAAGTCAAATCCCTTGAGAATTTTTTTATAACTCAAAAATATCTATGAAACTTCTAATATTAACAGAATAAAAATGTTTTCCCCTTAGATATGGAAGGAATTTAAAACATGAGATGTTAACAAAAATTAGAGAAGTGATTGTGTTTCTTAGTGGAATAGTCCAATACAGGTAGAATTTGTTAATTATCTATAATTCTATAAATGGGTATGAAAGAGCTTTTGACGAGTTACAAAATTGTGACCCATGTCCAACACAGTAGTGGGATAAAAGTAAGCAGATTAAGGCACTTGCATCATATGAAAAGAAATTTCTAATGATCGGGTTTAGATGGGAACCTAGCTGCCTGACTGCATATTTTGTTTTTATTGATATTTATTCAGGATTTTTGGACACAAATTTTAGTGGCTTAAAAATTGAAATTACATAGATTCTTTGTCTGGCATGTGTGGCTTGAAGTATTGTCTTGCCTCAACGTCTTTCCATTGTAATAAAAGTGGTGATCCTGCCTAAACTCTGCATTTATTCCCAGGGTAGAATAGAGCCATAGCCTGCTATATCCTGTTTCAACGAGCTGTTAAGATAATTAAAATAAAACGGAGGAAAGTGATCATTTTTAACATGACAAAAACTAATGGATCAAACTGTTAAAAATATTGTTTGAGAGAGATTAAAAAAAAAAATACACACACCTCAGCATTTGAATTATACAGGCTTAATCTCTAAATTCTCTTTTAACTACAAAATAGATGTTTTAGAAGAGTGAGCCCAAAACCTGCACACTTCATAGAGAATTCTGAAGAACTAGCAAATATGAATCTTTCAACATGAGGTTGTATTTGAACTTCTGATCCTTTCCAAGGCTGTTGTGGTTTGAGCCCAGAGGGCAACAGAGCACCAGCCAGCTGTTCACTCACCCCTTCCTCTCCAGCGCTGGGAATGAGAAAAATGAGTCAAAGGCTCAGAATCGAGATAAGGACAGAGAGGGGTCCCTGTCCTATTTAAATGGTCACAGGCAAAAGACAGACTCATTAGGGGGAAAAAAACAAAACAATAGCATCACTTTAATTCAAACACTAACAAAACCAACACTTAACAGACAGAATGGGACAGTGAGAAGCGTTACCCTATCTTAAAATACCTCCCTCCACCCCTTCCCTTCTTCCTGGGCTCAGTTTTGTTCCCAATATTTCTACCTGCTCCTCCAGCAGCACAGGGGCAGGGGACGGGGGTGCAGTCAGTCCTGCCGTTTCTTCCTCCAAGGTGGGGGAAAGCGCTCTCTGCATTCTTCTGCCTGGTCCAAGTGGTGTCCCTCTCATGGGAGGCAGTCCTCCACAAACTCTCTCCATTATGAGTCCTCCCCCTGGGATGCATTCTCCTTGAGATGCTCCAGCATGGGTCACCTCCACATGTTGCAGTCCTTCAACCACCGAACTACAATAGTGGGAGCTTCTTCTACCCACAGAGTCCCAGCCTAGTGCAGCCACTTGCTCTGGTGTCAGGTCCTCCACACACTACTCCTCTGGTGACCTCCATGGGTGGCAGGGAGGGCGTCCCTGCCATCCCAGCATGGGATAGAGGGAGGTTCCCTGCTCTGGTACACTTTCCCCCTTTCCTCCTCCTTCCTTCCACTGACCTCAGTGTTCGCATAGGTGTCCTTCTCATAACTCCTCCTTGAAGTCCCCAACTCCCTCTCAGGTTCCCCTTCTTAAATACATTATCACAGATAACTGTCGTTAATTGGCTCAACCTTGGCCAGAGGCAGGTCCAACTTGGATCCAGGGGAGCTTTTGAGAAGCTTCTCACAGGGGGCCACGGCTGTAGCCTCCTCCCCTGCTACCAAAAACTCTGCCACACACAAACCCAACACAAAGGCTTAGTTACATAAGTCAATACATCAGGAGGATGCTTTTCATTCATTCATAATTACTAGAGCAGTACTCATGTAAACACAGGAGACTGCTTAATCGTCCTTTTTCTGGTGTGAGTCAAACCCTTGGTACTAGATGTCCACCTCTATGAGAAGTAATGAGTCCATAGGGTAGATAATTTTGTAACCCAGTCAGTAAGTATTTTCCTAGAAAAACAAATTTTAAATCTTAAATCTTAACCATTACCTAGCTTCTGCATTTAATAATCATTCAATAAAAAATAAGAAACCTGGTTTCAGGAACCAAAACACAATATGCCCACTCAGAGACCATGCAACCACAGTCTTTCCTCCTTGACTGTCTTTTCTAGCAACATGAATTTTCTGCTTCCTCAGAGTGACACAGCTTATCTCTATCCAGTGGCCTAGGTTCATCAAGAAGGGTGGAAGGGGATAATCTCCCTGCCATCATTTTATACATGTCTGGTAGGCAGAACAGATTGCTTCTATCAGATGGGTTCCCAGGGAGAGCTTTAGCCATGAAACAATTACATAAAACTCTTAGCCCTGCCAGCCACTGTGTTTCAGAACAGCTACAATGGAATTTTACAGGATGCCTAAACCCTTCTTTTAATATGAGGTAAGTTCAGGGCGTGTTATTACATGTGACAGTTGCGCTAGTGTGTATTGTACCTACCACAAGAGGCTCATACATCTCACTCTTCTAAGAATAGCTACATGCACATGGAAAAGGCAGGTAAAGGTGCTTCTGCTGGCAGTAGAGAAGTCCTACAGCTACATTAAATATATGCAGCAAAGAAGAGCTTGAGGATTGGTGGTAACAGCAAATGATTTCTCTGCTGAACCACAGATAAATTAATTCCCAGCAGAACCTTTTAAGGGTCAGTGAGCCATGAGAATGGATTATGTCCCTGACAAACAGGTATTACCTACCTAATAAGAAAGCAGGTAATAATTGGACCATTATATACAATAATAAGTGTATATGCAACACACTGTGCCGAATCCATAATTGGTGGAGTTCAGGAGAAAGAAGATGAGATTTTTTAACTAAATTACATCCTTTTAGGCATGGGATGGCCATGTCATATACTCAACAGTTTCTTATAAAGATTAATTTTGGGATTACCACAAGTCCTGGGAGTGTCTGAAGTTTATGTTTTGGGTTTTTTTTTAAAAGGCTGCATAGTTCTTTTAGAGACAGAGAGCAAAGGGGTAACAAGTACTTCCAATTTGAAAAAAAAAAAAAAAAAAGTTTCAGTTTCATGGCTTCACAAGCCCTTAGTAAACTTTTTTCCAGAATCACTGCTGAAGTCCTGCCTTAAATTTCAGGCCGTTCAGATTCCCAGCTGGACACAGGGGCCCTAGTCCTCCAGTCTCATTCAAGATACTGATTCAAAAGGTTACTGCTAAGTAAGAATTCACAGGCACAGGCCCCAGGCTTTACCTTTATGAAATGTTGACTTTATCTGTGCGAAAATGATACCTTTAATAATGGTACAACACAAACTACAACAAAACTATTCCAGTCTACTCTCCCTGTGGTAGCCGCCAGACTGTTCCCCCTCCTCCCCTTTGTCACTAATGCAGTTTAGAACTAGATAAAATAGTCTTTGTCTCTGTTGTTGTTTGTGTCAGCATGCTGTAATTTGGTAAAACATGTGCTTTCTGATAATACCTATTACTCTTCCAGAATCCTAAACTTAAATTCTCTATTTATTTTCCCCTTCAGAAACATCAGCAACCTATATTTGGATCTTAAACATTATTTTTGGTTACTTTATTATTTTCTTCAGTGTCACTAGTAACAATCTAGTCCATATTACTGCACTTGTAGCGATTGTTGTTGAAACATTTCTGTTGGCTTATCCTTGGGGATGTCTTTTTCTTGTCAGTGTGGGACCTTTATGCTCGTGCTCAGCTGACTTCATTACCAGGTTCATTGCAGCTGAAAACACAATAACCTACAATATAGAACCTGTTGTAAAGCTCCTTTCTATCTTTTGCTCATTTTTTAGTTTAGAGGTCTATAATAAATATCATGAAAATTGCTTTATAAAAGTCTCTCACCTGCTGCTGCACTATGTCTGGTACTTTATTCCTTCTTCGGATTCTTATACTAACTTAGGTGGCCTAGTCTGTCCTGCATTGTGACAGCAGAACACTATCTCTATTATAGGTAATGTTGAGAACTTAGTTCTTTTTACAAGGTTGACTTCTGAACTGCTCTAAAATTCACATCCTCTACTGGATTGCCTTACATCTTGGTATCCTCATGTGGTTTCCTATTCAAAATTTGAGAACACGTGAATAAAGCAATGTCCTCCCAGATTGCTCTCCCTCACCACAACTTGTCATAAAATCAACAGATTATATGAATGTTTTTCTGCACAAAATAAAGATCCAGCTATGGCTCTGATCACACCCAAATCCTTTTAGCCAGACAGTTATCATTCCACTGAGTGATCTTGGTCATTGTGCCTTTGTGGAAGCAAAACTGAAAATTAGATTAAAAAAAACAATTCTGTTCTCAAGACAAGCATGAAGTTAACACATATCAGAAAGACTGTGCACCATAGACTGAGTAGCTGAAAAGCTATCTAACTTACAAATGTTGCACAAACTGGGCAGTTCTGAAGGACATGTCCTTGATTCTGAACTAACCAATATGATTTTAGCTTAACTTCTCTGCATACTTGGGAAACCTAAGCTTGTCTCTGAAAGAACCAGAAAGGATTTAAGTATCTCAGCATTTAAGTGATCTTAAAAACATTACATATATATGTGTGATACATTTTATATGCTATACAGAATACAAGTATATTTATATATATTTTATAGTATCATATATTATACATGTATATAATAAAATATATTTCTCTATTTACATGTAGAGGAAAATGAAGCTCTTCACTATGTTTCTAAGCACCACTTTCTGTTCCTTATAGGAACCGCTGTCCAGAAGTTTCTATCACTCTAGGGATTCAGAGTTCACCTTGTTTCTCTCCTTGAAAAGCAGGATATGTTTCAGACACAGAAATCTTAAGAAAAGTTATCAGGCACAGGGGTACATGCAATCTGATAGACTCTGTCAGGGAAATTGAATGGAAGTAGTGTGTGGGAGGGAGATACATGGGTGGTGGGGGAACAACTTGTTCTAGTAGCATAATTAGGAAACGATTCAGCAAATATTAAATATTTAGCTCAAACTATGTAACTGATAGATTCTGTGACCATAATACTCTCAAGATGCTGTCTAAGATGCATGAAAAAGCAGAAATTTTTTAATGTGTTAATGGCTTTTACTATGGTAATGGCTTAATGAGATGGATAGGAGGATGCTCTAGTTGCTGTAATCACTGTTCAATAAAACTGAAAATTTTGGGCTTGTATGTGTGTTTTTTTCCACTGACCCTATCTATAGATGGCCATAATGCTACTGAAAAGAGGATGAGAATTTCACAGTCACACAGGAGCCGTCATGTTGCCTTCAGCAGTAGCTTTCCAACTGCAAACTTATTTATGATTATAGGTATGTAAAATATCACTTAATGTCATGAAAAAAATTAAACGTTAACCAGAAAATAAAAAAAATCTGAGCTAATTCAGTTGTCACATAAACAAAAAAAATTCCTAGTGAAATTTTTTGCATTTTCATGATGTCAGGTTCAGCAACTCAGACCTCTAATTTGCAGGAAGTGAAAGGAAGCCCTTTGATAATTATAGTTTTGAAAACTATAATTAAAATACACAGCCATGCATCCTGAATTCTGCCTTCTAAGAGTGATTTTAACTGCCCAGAATATACATACTCTTCATTTCCCTCTTAACTCTGTTGAAATTAAGCTTCATCTACCCAGCAGTCAATCAGGAAGGACTCTACTTGACACCTTTTTCTCATTTTGTGGTTGATGTCACCTAATATAATAGTTACACTTCCTCACCATTATATCCCCAGATCACTCTTCTGTCAGTTGGCATCCCTCAGGCCAGGAAAGACCATGTGTTCTGCTGACACAAACTGGACATTTCAGTGGTGAAATGAGGCATATGGAATCCCTTTCTTTTATTCAGTCCCTTTAATCAGAATAACATCTGCGATCATGACATATCCTCAAACGTAGCTCTGTAAAGTTGTTTCACTGTTCAGTATAAATCTATCAGCTATAAAGTACAGTGAAATATCTGATGGCTTTGACTTTTAGAAAAGTATCAGAATTGAGATTATTTCTTTATTTACAAGAATAAATGTTCTCTTTTTTTAATTTAACTTGGTAATGTAGAATAATATACTATACAGATACTTATATTACCCTTAATCTCATGTAAATATAGATTATTTTATCATTTATCTTACCCTAAAAATGTTTTTGTCTCTGTTTCAATAATTTGTTCGATTATGGGAACAATAGAAGGGAAGGGAAGGGAAGGGAAGGGAAGGGAAGGGAAGGGAAGGGAAGGGAAGGGAAGGGAAGGGAAGGGAAGGGAAGGGAAGGGAAGGGAAGGGAAGGGAAGGGAAGGGAAGGGAAGGGAAGGGAAGGGAAGGGAAGGGAAGGGAAGGGAAGGGAAGGGAAGGGAAGGGAAGGGAAGGGAAGGGAAGGGAAGGGAAGGGAAGGGAAGGGAAGGGAAGGGAAGGGAAGGGAAGGGAAGGGAAGGGAAGGGAAGGGAAGGGAAGGGAAGGGAAGGGAAGGGAAGGGAAGGGAAGGGAAGGGAAGGGAAGGGAAATTTTTGCACCTAAATACCAAATTTTCCTAGCAAGTTCAGAAGACCCTTGAAATCAGTAAATTGTTTTACTTTGTGCCTTTATATCTAATAAACTAAATAGTCACCTGAAGAGCAATCCCAGGCAACCTACTGCCTCTGACCATGGCTATAGCAATGCGAGAGCACAGGCTGCACATAATTTTTAGTTAGAGGAATCTCAAAGCAGCCTCTGAATTTTTTCTGCCTTACTATGAAGGGTAAATGGTTCCTACTGCCTCAAGTATCTAGACTATACCACTTCAGACTATAACAAAACTATGTCACTGATACCTTATTTCAGCCTAAATAAGACTCAGTCTTCTGAAGACTGAATGCTAGTTATACTATGCAGAGCATCTCAAACTTAATTTATGTCAATGCATGTGTAAATTAATAGAAGCTAAAGGGGTTCACCATATTATATATGGTGCATAAATAATCAGCACTGAACCTCTCCCTGCCACTCTGTCTTGCAAAAAGACAATTACATTAGGCATCGACCTATTTGGAGAATGTTCAGACTCAATTCCTTAACCCATGTAAAATGTTTTAAACAAAAAAAGTTGATAAAAGGTGTGACAGATGTGCAAAATTTTATAAAATACAGTTTAAGGAGGTAAGTGAAACCCGCCAGAATCTCACAGGTTTTATAATTAATTTTAAATTTGTGAAAGTACTTGCCAATGATTCACTGGAAGTAATTCTTTTTGTTTCCAGGACCACTGCATTTTGAAAATAAAACATTTTGGGTGTAATTATTTATTTACAACTATCTTACAGTTTCATCTCAGTCTCATAATACTAACTATTGAGTCACAGTCTGAAAGTAACCAGTGGGGAATGATGGACTTATGAGTGTGGCAAGCAAGGGCTTTCTACAGAGTATCACCAAGTTTTCCTTCTCACTTCAGTTCTTGTTATGATTAAAGGTTACTGTGTCTTGATAACTAGAGTACGTAAAACCTATTCAAATCACTATTGTAAATATGCTCTCTATAACCTGCTACCTTAGAATGTTTGACTCCTAATTATGTGCTAAAGTGAGAGTGAGGTGGAATTACAGAAACTGTAAAGAAGAAAATGATCCCATCTACTTCACAACAGACCAAACTGAAGAATTCAAAGTGGTCCCTGAATCATGGCCAAATGCTCACTAAGAATTTTGTTCATAAATATTTTTTTTTCTAAGGAGCATCGAGTCTCAGTTATTTATACTATTTCCATTAAACTACTTCTTTTCTTTTTCAAAAGATACAAATGGAGTTTTAATCCAAACATCATGGCTTTTGTAAAAAAACCCCAACATTTAGGATTCTGAAGCTTTTTGCACTATACAGATATTTCAAGCTGATTACGAGATTAAGCAAAAGAATTTCCAGTGGTTTTGAATGGAGCTGGGACAACAGAATTGCTTGTGTTTCTAGTTTGATGTCTAATTTCTGCCTCTGGTTAGCATTACTTAGTTAAGTAGTAGTTTCATCATCTGAAAACCAAATATGGACTTTTCCTCCACCATACTACATATGGTAACTACACACTGTCAATATGCACACTCTGTGAAAGCAGAATACTCAAAATATTTGTTCATATTATTTGCTTGTTCAAATAAAATATAATTTTATTCCATATTATTCACAAAATATTTAGCATCATTTTTCAAGAACATTAAGAGCATTTTGTGTCTAAAAATTTTTTTATGTTCATTACTTAGCAATAGGACTGATGCAAAGTCGTGTGTAATAACTTATTTTCATATATGCACACACACACAAAATTACAAAAAGTTTCTAGAAGACTGATAAAGTGGCGAAATCAGACTTTAATTTCTTGCCTAGTTTAGGGAGGTTTTTTTGTTTCTGTTTGTTTTCTTACAAAGGATGAAGTAAAAGTGCAGAGGAAAATGTGACACCAACTAGGGAAAGCATAGGGGAAATATAATGGGAGAGAAAATATTAATGAACTAATTTTCCTCATTTTCTTCCTAATTAATTTTACTTTCTCTCACTTAAAGGAAAGAAAACTGAAAAATACAACTTCTAATATTAAAGTAATATTTTAAATCCTTTTCTATTTTAATCCTTTCACATATTTTTTTCCAAAAGCACAGCTTTTTGATTTTTTTCAAAAACAGTCAAAATTATCTATTTTTTATAAAGCAAAACCATAGACCAATTTTATTTGAATGCTACTTTCAAGAAAACTATAATGTTACTCAAGTTGTAATATGGTGCAAATGTAAATCTTTTATTCAGGTTATTTTTGATTGAACAGGTTGTATTTTCAGGTCATCTCTGGTGACATTGCAAAAGTTGCATATATTATAGATCAAAAAAAGTTTTGTCTTTCAAGACACAGTTTCTACCTATGGGCTCCAGTCACACCAACTATCGAAATGACAGAAGGTTTTGATGTGTTATATAGCCATAACCTCTGGTGACAAACATACTCTGTGCTCTGAATTTTCTCCTTAGGGCAGATACAATATAGATAAACTCCTAACCTAGTCTTCATAAAATTATTTTTGTGGCTCTGTATTACAACTTGTTTCTAAAAACAAGCATTTAAAAATAGTTGCAAATTGTCCAAGTAGCTCCCAGAAGTGGGAGTCATCAGATCCTTTCAATCTGGCAATTTTACAGAGAAGTATTGTTTACCATCAAATTCTTGCCACTCTACTGACTGTTTGCCAGTTTCTGATTAAATGTTTTTCTCACATTCCCTTCTACAAACTGATCCTTCAAAATAAAGAGGTATTATGAGAGAAACTTTTAAAGAACTGCGATCAGGATTTTCATTTAAAACCAAAATATTCCTATTATTAATAGGTTCATTTCATTTTTAATACACAAAGGAACAACTGCGTCTTCTGAAGGACAATTACCATGACTGCATTTTTATTTTGACTGTGGATTTATTTTTCTTATCAGTCACATGTAGCTGTATTGTAATGTTGCCACAATTCTGCAGTCACAAAATCTGACAACTAATTCTAAAATGAGATGTTCAAATACTTTGAAAACATAAACAAACTTCGAAAAATTTTTAAACAGTTTATGCCCATGAAAGAGCTCGTTTTCAAGTTCTTGTTTCATGCATTTTACAGGCATCAAGTCCAGAAACAGAGGTAAAACCATGTGGTCAACTGTAAACTTTGTTGTTCAAATTTTGAATTTTAAATATAAAGTTATGGGAGAAACCAAAAACTAAAATGGTTTTATACTGTAAAAAAGTACATCAGAAAAAAATATCATCTGTTCACACACATGGAACAAAAAAAATAAGACCCCAATTTTCTGATAAGCTGTTTTTATGAGCTATTCACCTTACTCTGTTCCTACAGTATCACAAAACGAGCAGCATTTTTTAGGATATAACATGAAATATGCCACACAATCCGGTAGAAGTGTTGTTTCAATTCTTCTTAATATAAATTCAGGATGTATGTAAATATATTTTAAATTTTAATTCTTCAACAATGTGCATTCATTATCAAAATTTAACTCAAATCAATTTTTTTGTTACTGAATTTAAAGATATGACAAAACCTCCTGGGTATCTTTCTCACTCCATTTCTGAGCATAGCTTCCATTAAGATTAATGGCTGTTTTGTATCTAATGGGAATATATATCTTAGGAAAGAAGTTGATGGTAGAAGCAGAAATTTTAGTGGAAATGATGAACAATAGAGGTCATGATTACAATAATTGTTGAATGAGAAATTTAACAAGATTCTATGAAGGAAATATTCCTTTCTTTAAACAAAAAGGCCACATGTTGACACTAATCATATTGAGTAGACCTGCTGAAGCTGATATTCCAAAGATTTCACTGGGGACCATTTTCCAGACTAAGACTGAGATTCCTTCACTTACTCAGTATAGGTTTAACTGTATTATTCTCGGTTTTTCATTGAGGCTGGGACTCCTCAAGGTTGGATAATTGAGTAGGCACAGAAATTTCCAGAGGCAAAGACTTAAAACACCAGCTTAACATGAAAGATCATTACAGAAGCTGGCCAAAAATTTTCATCACTAGTATTGGTTTTACAATGCAGAAAATCTAAATGATACAGTGGTATAAACCACAAATATGACACAGTGATATAAATCAGAGATCAGTTTTACCAATTAATGGTTCTTAAATTATAAGAAAACAATTGACCTATACTATCTGTGCCTATATGTACTTCAGAGTAGTATCCTCCTGGGTTTTATCATTAACATGCAAACACTTTAAGGATTTATTTAACTGATTTGTCTTCACAGTGAAAGCCTAGTATCAGGCCATTGGAGTCAGATGGAGTACTGAGCATAAGTAAGATCTGATTCAGACCCTTCATAGCTTAATTAATTTTAAAAGATGCAAGGTTGAGAAGTAAAAAGTATATTATAAATATTTTCATTTCTTGAAGTTAGCAGAACTTTTCCTGTTTTCAGCCTTACTTTTTAATCCTGAAGGCATTTCATCAGTGTGTATACATTTATGCTAATCATATACTACAGCCATGGGTTCCTCTATCAATATGAAATGTTTTGTACTTGCTGTTTTTGTGCATCTTGTATTGTTATGTGCAATATACAAAATAATGTGTCTAACTATGCCATTTATGCTTTTGAAAGAAAAAGCAAATTACTTACTGAAGAGAATGGCATTTGCATGCATGTGTGTCAGCTTTCAAGCCATTTCCCTCTACAAAATATTGCTTTCTACACTTAGAAAATGCATCCATCCATCAGTTACAAACCATTTCAAAGCACTTTATGAATCTACAGAGCAAAATGTACTTATCTTACATTGGCAGTGTCCCAGCTGTTACAAAATTGCTATTGTCCTAATACTTACAAGGCAATTTTAGCATCAGTTAATAATTTTACAGGATAGATAACTTCTAAAGCATTATAAAATGACAGACATTAAACAATAGCAACTTAGCATTTTTTGAAACAGTTCATGACAGCTTAAAAACTAAAGTGATTTTAATGTATAGTCTACGCAGTTTTAGTTTCTCATTGACAATTCCTTTAGAAGATAAAAATGTGAAAAATCCTTTTAAATAGTGGGTGAAAGAATAAAACATATTTATCTTTAAAAGATATTCAGTAAAAATCTCAATTAGGAATAATGTCTCAAATCTTCCTGTACAGATAGTAGGTGACAAGAATTAGAATTTATTTAGGCAGAAAAAAAATGATGGTATCATTTAATGGTAGGGTACCACAAAATAAAAAAGGCATATCTATTCATTAAATCTAATACAAAAAGGAAAATACAGTGAACAGCATTTTATATAAATCAGTATGCATTATTTCTTCTCAAAAACTGTTTTCTATCAATCTTAGTTTAAGAGCTTCAGTTAAAGGCAAATTCTAGTTAAATTGTTACCTTTAATCTTGTTTAAGTAGCCATTGCGGCCAAATGTTCACTTTTTGGTTAAACATTTATAATTTACCTAATGTACAGTACAATCTGTGATAGCAAAAGATTTGATGATGTGTAAAGTGTAAACTGTTCTAAACAAATTAAATTAATTGATATTTGAGGTTTTACTTTGGTAATAACTCAAAAGAGCCTTTTCAGTGCAACTAATGTACATCAGAGTGGCTTTTTTCATCAATGTACTTATTAAGTTAAACCAATTGTGCCACTTGCTGTCATACAGCACAGGCAATTGACCACCTCATCAAACCATAGCAAAAAGAATCCCTTAGTGCCTAATTATTACATTCTTCTATACTATTGAACACGTTAAAGCAACATTAATATATTGTGCTATATACATCATTACCCAATATTATTAGAAGGTCCTTGTACTGGAGAAAGGAGTTCTGATTGCAGTACAGCTATTTTCAAAATTCTGTCAGTTTAACTTTCAAAACACGTAGTATCTTGAAGAATAGTTTATACAGTTATCCAAAGTGAAAATTTCAATTAATATTGAAGTTCTGCTTTACTCAGATATCACGAATGTTAGAAATTTGAGAAGTCTGCAAAGTGAAGTATAGAACAGATCTTAGCGCTCACCAAAACAAATGGTTGAAGTGGTGACCCCAGTCAAGAGGCAAATAGGTAATTCCTGACATACTACTACTTATTTATCCCTAAATGTTTTACCTAGTGGAACAGTATTTAAAACTTCTTGCATAGGAGTAAAGCCTATAGAAGTGTGCCTAAATTCAATGAGAGAGAGTGGGGTTCTCTTTTCAGAGAATTCAAGTAGGTGCAGCTGCCATACCCACATTAAACAAGGTTTCTTCTTCATTCGAAGTCATGCTTACTCATGTGAGTGAGGATACCCTTGCTGGTTTACTCCCACAAATAGGTCTGGAGTGCCAAACACACAACTGAGCACAGGCAGAAGTACTGAATTGTACTGAAGTGGGCTGAAGACAAGGATCTCCAGAAGAGGTTGTGCCTATATGAGGGAGAGTTTTTCAATAAACATCTTTGTGAAAGGTTACATGTACCATGTCATCACCTGAATTACTTAATAGTCCCTCGCTTTAAAAGAACCTCTTCCTTTGAAGCAGCCGACTCATGTCATGAATTCTGGCAATGCAAGATCTTTGTGATTGTCAGGAGAATAAGACCTCAGAAACTGCAGCTCTGGGGAGGAAAAAAAAAAAAAAAAGTAATTAACTGCAATATGCCACCATTTTTTTCATGTTTCATGCAGAGGTTCTTGAGACCCAGCTGCTACCTTAGTGTTATGTAAGACTTCTAAAACCAACATTTTAAAATGGGTGTCATAGAGAGAGAGATCACTTCATTATGAAAGAAAATAAGGTGCAGAGACAGCTGCCATAACAATTTACTCTTTTCCAAATTACTATGGTCTGTCTCATCATCCAGTGATATCACGCAGTGGTAAATAAAAACAGGTTGGTTCACATTCTGGTTTGTATGAGAGGAAGGTAAGCAACCTAACTGTATACTGCAGTGACAATAACCAAAAGTTAACTGATGGAAATTTTTAGGAAGAATAACCTTCTGCCTAACCATTCTCTACCAATGCATAGCTACTAGTATTTTGAGCTGCTGCCAAAGCCTGTCATTTCTGGACTCATAACCAGTTATCAAAGAAGAGGGGACATAGGAACCACCAGCAAGTACCTGTGAACTGCCCTCAGCCCCAGCTGCTCTGACATTCCTCAATCCCTACCTTAGAGTCACCAGAAAAAAACTGAAAGAGCCCACAAGACTTCAAATTGTTTATGCTCTTTAGATTGCTTTAAGAGAACAAGAAACCCTTCTGAGGATAAGATACTTGACAAAAGCCTCCTTCTATTCTCTATCACAGCTTCAGCTGGATGGAGCAGCCTCAGTATTGCTTTGGAGAAGATCTAATTCTTTCAGACACCTACTTCATTCTGTGGAGTGAGTTTCTAAGAGGGTTTTAGTCTGATTGTGCTGAAACCATTCTGACTGTAGAAATCATATTTTTAAATTTTCCTAGCTGCATACATTTTCAAAAAACAGGTTAGGTAAGCTGTATTTTTCCCTAAAAAAGATAACAACTAAAAAGTTAGACTTCATTATCTTGCATTTTTTTTCTCCCCAGTTTCAACTATTTCTATAACAGATTCTACATTAATTATTAGCATCTGACTCATGTCTTCAGGTAACATTCAAGATGTATTACTCACCAGTAGCCTGGCAATTTCTGCATTTCCATCATAGAATATTTACTCTGTCCTGTATATATGCTATATCGCAACATTTATTCTTGGCAGAAAGCATCAATAGTTAATTGGTCCATACTTAGTATCTCACACAGAAACAGTGACATTTTGAAAAATGTAAATTGTAGAGGAAAGGTGTTGATAAAATATATTCTAGAAATAGCAAACAAATTCAAGTGTGCTCCAGCCAACCATTTCAAGCTCCTGAAAATGACTGTTTTATAGAAACTGAACCTTTGTAGGAATGTCTTTTAATATTCTCTCATATGAGAAAGAATTATTCCCTCTTGCAAGAGGTATGGAATGTATTGCCTTGTTACTGGTTTATTGTATTGCCAGCATTTCAAGCAAAAGAGGTGCTTACATTATCTCTTCCCTGCAAAAATTAACAACTGTTTGAAAGCTAGCATGAGAAATAGCCATTCATGAAGTCATGAGTCAGGCAGGTAAAGGTAAAACATGGAAATCAGAATTATGTGGCCATCACAGGGGAAATAGATAGAGTAACTTGGGTGAAGCAACGTTTTCAGTTCAAACTTTTGAATGAGAAGAGCAGTTGACATGCATATGTTAATCCCTTTGACCCTATTGTTACATAGCTTTCCTAGTTACATAGTTACAAAGATCAGAAATCTGATCTTCAAGCAAAAATCTATTCATACACTATGAAAAAACAGGAAAATTAATATACATTCATATATCGATGCATACATTTGAAATAACAAATGTATTCTAATATTTAATGTACTTTAAATGTTCAGATTGTCATTAGGGTTTTTTGAGGTTTTATACATTTATGTATAAATTAACATTTTCTCCTATGAAATATTTAATAGTCATCTATATATATTCTAATAGTTATTTAGAATAAAAAAATATATTCAAAATAGTTGGCATATAGGAAAAAAATTCAAAGAAGTTTAATCAATAATTTGAAAATTTTGACTTCTTTAAAATACATTCCTTTTAGCATTAACAATTAAGGGTATTATAAGGATAAATTATATGACAAAAATTCAATTTTCTTCCTGACTGAAAAGATACTACATCTTTTCTGATAAATAAGAATGTGCCTTGTTGCTTTTTACTGAAGGACATTTACTGGTAATTCTTTTCGCCAGAGTACTAGTTGTATACCATACAAATTGAATAACTCCTGTAGCAGGGTTGTATTCAAGTGAATAAATCTTAGCCAGTCACACTATATTAATTCCAGAAGTGAAGGCAGTTTGCATGTTTAACAACTTTATTCTGGTAATTGGAGATTATGTTATGATGCTATGTTTCTTCGTCTAGGTTTTAGTCAGGTTTTTTTCTATTATTATGTTTATGTAAAGGAAACTTGTAGCAGACACAATATTCTCTTATTCTAAATCACAGAATCACAGAATCATTCAGGTTGGAAAGACCCCTGGGATCTTCAAGTCCAACCATCAGCCCTACTCTACAAAGTTCTCCCCTACACCATATCCCCCAACATCTCATCTAAACGACCCTTAAACCCATCCAGGGATGGTGACTCCACCACCCCCCTGGGCAGCCTATTCCACTGTCTGACCACTCTTTCTGTGAAAAATTTTTTCCTAATGTCCAGTCTGAACCTACCCTGTTGCAGTTTAAGTTTTATTGTCCTTTATTTTACTTTACTCTTACAATAATCCTTTATGTTTCCAGAATAATTTTGAAGTGTTCTCAGTTTAACAAGAGTAAAAACTGTAGTGTTCAATGTCAAAAAAAAAAGCCATGTTACTGTTGTGTCGCAAGATATTGGGGAAATTCCTTTGTATGTTTCTCATGACTTGGTATGTGTTTCTTATTTTTCCAGTGGCATAAATGTTTTTTAATGCTGTTTTTTAGGAGTACCTTACAGGATCTTCTGTTTCTTTGATGTTCTTTAAGCTTTTCTTTCAAGGCCAATGTCATTATGAAGCCTTTAACAGGTAAATTCTATAGATAAAAATAGGTAGAAGTTTCCACATCACGTTCTCCTAAGACCAAATAGGTACAAATTCACAAAAAGATGAAGCTGCACTTGGCACGGTTCAAAATCTATTCTGCCAGACCTCTGCTTACCCTGACAGGACCAAAAATTATGGTTTTCTGTTTAATATTGTTTTAAATTAGGATGTCTAGAAAAAAGAGAAACACAAGATATTTGGGTTTTGTTGTCCTCTGCTGATCTGCTTGCTAAACTTAAGTGCCAACCATATGCAATCTGAATGTGTACATTTATAAAAGAAGGACAAATTTAATAATCACAGAATCATAGAATAGTTTGGGTTGAAAGGGACCTTAAAGATCATCTAGTTCCAACCCCCTGCCACGGACAGGGACACTTTCCACTAGATCAGGTTGCTCAAAGCCCCATCCAACCTGGTCTTGAACACTTCTAGGGAGGGGGCATTCACATGATTCATCATAGCATAGACAAAAGGGTATAAATAGTACTTACAGTGATTTGGGGTTTTTTTTCCATTTTCTGCATATCTCTTTTAATTGCAACCCTCGATTTAAACTGAGGGAACAAGATTACCTGTAACTGGTAAACTTGTCTTTTCTGCTTGAAGGCACAGTGAACCTCAAACATAGTATGAATTGTGCATGTATTATGTCAGATGGTCAAAAAGAGACTAATGGCTTGTACTATAGCTAGATGGTGTCTGAGACCCAGAAACCCCTATATATGAAACAGTTATCAAAAGTCCCCTCAGGGGCAAAAAGGAAAAGAAGCTCTGACAGCATAGAAATAGGTCTCCCAAGCCTGACAGAGAGAAACTGGAAGTTGCAAGGAGGCATGAAGTCCCTACCATTAGAGCTCATCCTTAACACCAGTACCACAGATCACAGCTACTGCTTTCTACAGTCAAAGTTAATTATATGGACACTGGAATATTACCACCATGGGATTTTTCCCATTCAGTCAACAAGAACAACAACAAAAAAATCTTTTTAAAACATTTTAAGACTCAGTTTTCCAAAAGTGGTATTATTTTCTTTACTCATTCACAGAAACAGAAGTGCAACAAGAGATGAAAAATACAAATAAAATTTTGTTTCACATCAAAAATAATTTTTCAAGTTAAAATATTTAGAGATTTTTTAAAAAAATTGCCTCCTTATGATGAACATAGTCAGGAAGAGATTACAAAGATTGATCTGGGTTTTATACAGTTAAGCAAAGACTAAGGCCTTATCTTGCTTGCCAACAGAGTGGAAACCTAGATGAGTGGGTTAAAAGAAGGTATTGGCCTTTGCTGGATGTCTCTGAAGTTATCTGGAAAGCTTCTTTCTTGAAGATTTCCCAAATTGGATAAAGACTAAACTTTTGACAGACATCTTACCATCAAACATTAATTTATGACTCCTCCTCAGTATAAACTGGAGAAACTAACAGTTATGAACCTTGTGTGAATTCAGCATCTCAAATATTGAAACTCCTAACAAATTATTCAGTAAATAAAAGGTTTAATTTGTTTCTTTCTTATGCACTTAAATTGTTACGCACTTACATTGTTCTTGTTCTTTGGAACTGAATTAACTCCCTTCCCATATTTGCAAGACTGCTTGATTGCAAGTATCCTACCCATGACATTCACCTTCTCCTTTATGAAAGAAACACTACAAGCTTGTAACATTACCTCATGAAGTCTTGAGGATGGTAATCCACACAGATCTGCATGACTGGATAAAGAACTTGGCTGCCTACAGGAAAGAATGACTAGCTGGATATTTCTTGGCCTCATAGAAGTACAGTAGTAGACAGCACCCCTAAAATAGAATCATTGAGAGGATACCTTTATTCAGGAGCTTCTGCAGTGATGTAGTTCCAAGAGTCAAACTGCCAAAGATGAAATCCACTTGTGAACTCAAACCTTATTTGCATCCTACGGGTATCCTTGCAGCCTACTGTAAAAGAATCAAACTGATTCATCCTAAAGTGTGGTATGAGTGGTAATACCGCTAAAGAAATCCTCATAGAAAAGTATGTTTCCAAGTTTCTTTCCTCAGGACAAAAAAAACAAAAAAAAAAAAAAGAAACATTCTGCTTAGCTTTTATTATAACTGAAACAGATTCAAAACAATAAAGCAATGTTCTACAAGTGGCCAAGCAGTCTTTGCAAAGTAATGAATCCCACAGGTTTCAGCTTGTAAAAAGAGCTGGGAAACATGTAGTCTTAGGCCCATGTTTTATGATGAATGCCCTTTTCTTCTGAGAACAAATTAAAAAACAAACAAGCAAGCAAGAAACACAAACCATTCACTGGGGCCAATAAAAAGAACTCAACTGCCTGATAATGAACATCAAGAAACATAAAGACTTTTAAAAATGTGTCCTGAAAATGTAGTTTTGTGGTTTTATACGTTTGTAAGAATCATATGTTACTTTATAATTGACTTCTGTTTTCTTTATTTTAAAAATAAACTACCAAAAACCCAGAGAATAAGAATGAAAAAACCTTCTGCTAGTAGCATTTATTTTCTATATCCATATAATCTCACCTGCCATGTTGACCAACTCAGCCTAACCAAAACCCATTCTTTCCACAGGAAACAGGCTGTACAGAAAGGCACTCATGTTCTCTACAGACAACGCAGAAAACACTGCCGGTCAATACTATGCAATATATAACGGATAATTATGAGCTGAGTGTCCAAATTATAATCAGTTTGACAAATGTCCACAAGCGTCTTCGGTCTATTTTATATTTTCACTAAGACAAGGCAATCATACAACCAGACAATTCCATCAGGGAAGCTTGTTAGCTGCTTAGTCTGTTAAACCCTGGTTGCCATAGCATCTAGAGTTGAAAAAGCTGCAGATTGGCATGAAAAAGCATGTCGACAATTGCCCTGTCACAGCATGCAAGCCAGGTCTGCTCAAAGGCAGCACACTACAAGTTTTCTTTCCCAGTTTGCACTACCCCATGCTGTTTAATAATATCCATTTACTGGTATTGGGATTGATCTAGTGCAGTGTAAAATCCGCATCTACTGAGATTTTGCTTTTCACGTGGGGGAGATTCTTTAACAAATAACCACAGAACAATTAATTTATAAAGGAAGTATTGTAAAAAATTGTAGAAGACATATCTGATTTAACAGAGAAACAATCCAAACTTTTAATGATCAGGTCTTTAGCAAGCTAATCAGTTTCACAAAGTTAAAAAAAAAAAAAATTATTGTTTGGAGATTTTCAAATAGTTGTTGCTAATAGCTAGTTTCAGCAAACATTGTAATATACTGTTTTGCATTTGGATTTTTTGTCATCAGAAAAATCTTAACATTTATTATGGCTATACTTTCTTTTTAATTGTATGCTTTCTATAATTAAATAAATTATATGTGCTACCAATTAAAGAGAACTCCATTCGTAATTAATATACTATAGTCAAATACGAATTAGTATAAATAACTGAATAGCAGCAAAATATTTTTTTCAGAATAAACCTATTGTGCAATTTTAATAGAGAAACTTAACATTATTGGTAATGTCGAAGAACCTTCTCCTTTTAAAAGTATATTTTGGTAGCACATTCATATTTACTCTTGAATATGGATCACTACATAATAAAAAAGTTCATTAGTCATTTTCACCAAAGTGTTGAAGTTACAAAAATTTTTTAAAAAAGCATGTAGGTAGCGGGCTTTACACAAGTGTTTCCTATCAAAAGTTTACACTTGGTTTATTCACTTTCCCTTCCATTATCGCCTTCTAATCTGTTCTGTCACTTCATTTTACTTTTCCTTCAATGCCACAACTGAAGAAAATCTTGAAAACTACCCCAGGAGCACAATTAAACTGGCAAACCCAAGAGAATTCTGGCATGGATCTTTTCCCACATTTTCCAATAGTATTGTTTCACTTTTTAATCTGTCAATATCATGTAGACATGTTTTACTACAGCTCTCACTATCAGTTATTTTATCCTATTCCATACAGGTCTAGATACAGAATTAGAGAAAACACAGGAGAAGTTACATCTTTCAGTAAAATTAGCAGTCTATTAAACTGTTCACAAGAAGTAAATCTTTTCAAAGGTAATTTTGTAATGCATGTTTATGATCCCAGTGACAGAACACATCATTAAAACTTTTTTTCAAATTCTAGTTGAAATTTTTACTCTAATCTGCCATGTGAGTTGCAGAAAGAAAAAATCCTTGGTAAATAATACATTTTATCATAATCTTTACCACCCCATGTATTTCATGTCTATACTATTTGTATTTTCTTTGAATTTTCTTCATTCTTGTACTAAGTTTGCAACTGAACTGTATTTGTGAATATGAAATTTGACTGGATTTTGACACAGGATGAGTTCAGAGAACACTACTTTTTCTTTGAAATCCATACCTGTGTATATTTATAATTTTTGGTTTTTTAATATTGAGAATATTTCTGTATATGTTTTAATGAGAATTTTTAAGCACCTTAACAGAGTGCAGAATCTACAACTCCCCAGCTGACACCACAGAGTACTATCATTCAGAAAACTTAGTTGTAGCTTATTAGTTCTTTGACCAATTAAATACTGTTTATTAAAGCAGTTATGTATTTACCTGCTGCAAAATTTACCTGCTGCAAAACAAAACAAAAATCTCCATTTTTGGTGCAGAACCTCTTAGAAAAACGTCAGATTTTTTAAAGACTGGCTAAATGATAAAATTATCAGCTAAATAAAGGATGTAGTCCATCATATAAATAAATCAGCAGCAGAATGCAGCTTAGCGCACAGGTAAACTTTTTGACATTTCACTTTCACCTGTTTTTATAATGTTTCTCCTAATTAAAATAAAGAATTGCAGGATTATGTTGCAAGTATAAAAACATGGTTCTTTTGGAAATCCACAGAAGAAAGGCAGTATGCATCTGTGAGGAGCAGTGTTTTTTCATTAGAGTTCAGAAGTAAGGCCCAAGTATTTTCTTCTACTGATTTTTGGGTGAGTGAGTACACAAACATGCATAATTCTGGATAAATGGAGGAGAGTGCAGTGAGAGAAAGCCTAAATGCAGCACAGCTTTACTTTGCTCTGATGGTGACTCTCACTGTGGACCCTATAAGGAGTGCTAGAAGGAGGTGGATTGTGCGAGAAAAAGGTGGGTGGAGTTCGTAGCACACCTAATACCGATGTCCCACACAACTTTGGGAGTCTCTGCCCATGATGTTGTAGGATGACAGTGCACTGGCACATTGAGGGGAATATGACTGAAAGGCTCCAGGCTGACAGTCAGGAAAATTGAGGAGTAGCTCAGCAATGTTCCTTCACCAGAGTGAACATTTTCTGCAGATACTCAAGCTGTGTGAGAATGAGAAATAATATCCTTTGGTCCCTGAATATCCTTTCTGAGGAGGGAATGAGTCAGGCTCTGTGGGCCATCTCCTCATACAAGCCTTTGAAATCCACTGAAATGGGCATATGCTGATTTGCAAAAGCTCAAGGCAGAGTTGTTAAATTCCCTCTGGTTGTAATTAATTCTTCTTTGGTGTCCCTATTTCTATCAATAGCAGCAAATCGGCCCTAATGCTGCAAGTTTGTTTTATATATTCTATTTGTATGTGGCTACTGGTTAGTAGAGTAAACATGCCTTGCATGGGGTCACATTATGCTTTGGAGGCACTGTGATGGGTGGTAGAGAGAAAACCTTTCCTGTCCATAAATGAGAAGTATCTACAAATGTGAAGTCCCTGGACCCACTCAGGATCCTTGCTGTATTCCAGTACTGTCCTTTCCCTATTATTCCCAAGACTGTTTTCCTCCTTTCACATCTATTACATGAATTCAGTGCTATTAAAAGTACACAAGAATTTAATGTGCAAAAAACTCCATTTGCCTGGGTTTATTCTAAATTTTCTCTATTACTTAAAATGAGTGGTGACAGATTATCACTTTGTTAGACAATATACAATTTACACTACATATTACCCTTCTTGTTAGGATACTTATTTAGAAACATGCTTATACCTTTTTGTCTTCTAATTAAAGCAAAAGGAAGATTAAAATAGAAATTATCACACTTGAAATTCACTGACAGAAAAGAGTGGTTTAAAATAACAGTAAATACAGAGCTTTTACAATAGATGGGAATGATACTGCAAGTCAAATAGTTCTTCAAAACTCCCACTGCAAATTTCCTCATAAAATAGATTTTCTTTTTCTTAAATCTAAACCTTTTCTACAGTTTCTGTGAAGTCAAATAGCAAAATAAAACTTGAATAACAGAACCATTCATATTGAGTATAAAAAGCATTGCTCTGTAGTAGCTTATATTTTTTCTGTTACATTTTGCCTTATTGTAAAATTTTCTTCAACTGGCTGAAAGCACATTAACTGCTAGATAGGCATCACACTGATGTCTCCATGCTGTAGCTTACAGCCGTGAATTTGCTACGATCTGTTTAATCATCAGTGTATTGATTTTCCTCAGCTTTCCTTCATTTTAGCCCCATAGCAGGCTTCTGTAATTTCCTTTGGACAAAGTGTAACCAAACTGTGCTAAGTGATGTTGATTTGCAGGCAAAAGTAAAGGGGTAAATATAAATTAACAAGCTATAAACATTTTACAAGTGGGGAGTCAATAAAAACAGTGTCTGCAGTTCTTTAAAAAAATGATTTGAAGCAGATTGTTAACAAAGGTGTCCAAAGAAACTGACATGAGTCTGAGAATAATTTTTGTGCTTTGTGATTAAGAATTGATCAGTCTAAAAGCCTCTGATGCAACTGAATCACCCATAAGCTGCTGGACTGAAAAGGCTCAGCAGGGGCTGGTATTTGTTTGTTAAACTCCCATGATTCCAAGTAGATAATTGGTCTGTGAAGTTCATGGCAGAATCTGAATTTGCTTTCTTGCTTCCCAGCTGGCTGAGCACTGGTTTATAGACTTCTGTGTACAAATTTAGCCAGCAGCAAACCTCACATCTTTAATGTAAAAGGTGTTTTGTTGTGTTTTTCAGGTGCTGAGTGGAAAGCCCACACTCCAGAAGCTCATTAAAAGGGCCAAGTTACAGTACAGGTTTATTTCTGTCACAGCGTTTCAAAAAACAGTGACAAGGATTAATATGTTTCTTTGGTACTGGAAAAAGCCTGATACGATCCCTTGTGAATTTGATCATCTGTTTCGTTGCTTGTATAAGATTCAATCTCCTATTATATCCTGAAGTTACAGCTGTAAACCAAGGCTGATAAGAATTCAGAAAGCACTGCCAGAGCCTTCGGAGAACTAATTGTTTTATTAAGCAGCATCTTGTTTATTTGCAATTTATTTCATACGTCACTCAGAGAACCGACTCTTTAAAATGATAAAGCATGATAAATCTGCTGTACATTATCTGTGACAGGCACTATATTGTATAAATATGTACAAGTAATGGAGTTTAAAAATCTCTCAAACTGTTACTTCTATTCTGTTGTTGCTTATGAATAGCTATTTTTGAACATTTATGGAATTCCTTCCAAGGCTTTTCATAATTCTGACAGTAAACTCAGATCTACAGATTGCCTAAAAAGTCATCTCCATCTGAAGATAGAGCCTGACAGTGTAATTGCGTGCTCTGGCCTGATCTGGGGAAAGCATCCGTATGCAAGCGTTCAGGAGATTCACAAAGGCCCCCTCCTCCAGAAGCGCAGGTAGCCCTGCTTCTAGAAAGTGCTCTGTGAATAGCGCCCTCTCCTGAATGATGGGCAACAGAAAGGGACACCGGATCCCTTCCGATAGAGATTAATACTCATATAAAATCTTCTCAGAAACCCTGATCCAACACATCTGAGCATAATGGTAGCTTTATCATTGCCTCTGATACCTTTGTGATAGACCCAGAGACATTACAAAGAATTACAAGATACTATTTTAAATCACAAGCTAGAACAGATGGGCTTCACTGCATATTTATGAACTACCAGTATAATGGGATCATTTCTGGGAGTAGGAGGGAGAAGACTGAAGGTCCACTTCCATTTGCTTAGGATTTATGTAGGGAACAAATAACACTGTCCTTTAAAGAAAGCTTGCTTCGTGTTCAAGCCTGAAGCAGGTCTCACTTTTTTCCTTGATCACATGTAGTAAAAGGCATTCATATGGTTAGTTCCACTGGATTCATGGGAATATTCACAAGAAAAAGCACTTAATCATTGGCACTGTGGGTGGGGTTTTGGTTATTTGTCTTTTTGCTGTGATTCACTATCGTGTGTGTGAAAATATGTTTCAATATACCATAATTCAAAGCCCACACCCTTATACAGAGAAGGATTTAAAGACCAAACGTAATCAGACAGATATAAAAAGATACACATTTTACTGCATATGTCAGAAATGAGACAATAAACTCACATTATTCTTAACTGTAGTTCTTATTTCTAATTTCTTAAGTGCTACACCAGCATTTTAACCCATAATTGATTGTATATGATTGTCTGTACAATACATAGCTAAACAGACCCTTGTTTGCAGCTGGCAATTTATTGCCCTCCTGCATTACAACAAAGAATCCCAAAATGGTAGCCAAAGAGAAAACTGCCAGTCAAAACACTCTTGCTCTCTTATTCACACTGTTGCTTTCTACCTCCACACTCCATTTTTCTCTAACAACAAATTTAACTTATGAATGAGAAAGGTTAAAGAAAAAATATTTAGTTGCCAAAAACATGGCAAAAATATTATAAAAAGATCTGTTACTGTTAAACACTGTATGTCCTTAGAAAAATGCTAGGAACCACAAGAGTTACACTTTTATCTAAGAGGTAGCATATGTGCCATATAATACATATGTTGCAATCACAGCAACTTATTTTGCATGAACAGCAGCAAACTCTGAAAAAAAAATTGTCCAGTGCTCAAATGAAAGCTGTCATCATGCCTTCATTTTAAATATGCATTCAAAGAAAAGCAGTTTTGTGTACTTTCCCTGACAGGTTGTTTTTGGGGGTTTTTTTTGGACAACAGTACCTGTTAGCATAAGAAGAAAAGAAGTACGTTTATATTTTTTCTATTATAAGGTGCTTTGAGCAGTTCCATTATGTCATCATTTTTATGCAGAATGATACATGTTGAGTTAAAATAATTCTTCTTGTTCACATGCTCTTATTTCATTCTTCCAGTGATCACTTAAAAATGAGGCTTCATGTTTGCCTCATAACAGACACTAAACTGGTATTCTCTTTAAATATTTGTTATCCAATCATTAAGAGTTTGTACAATCTCTTCATCTACAAAAAGGAAATATAAAAAAATCCTGGAAGATTCTGGAAATCATAAACTGTGTAGCTAAATACTAAGTATTAAGTATTCAGCACTCCCTATTCTGCATGACGGCTAAGTGTCCATCTGTGCCATAACAAGGCTATTTTAACCCTGTCCTCATACAATCTGACCCCTGCCTTCATTGGGGCTCTATGGCACTAGCACTGTACACTCATATAACAAAACCAACATCTCTGTCCTAGACTGCTGCCCCTCTTGATAATGGATCTCTCTCCCAGGCCATTCTTCAAAAATGGGGATGGTCTTACACAAAGTAGAAAACAAGAGTTCACAGAGCAACAAACTGTCCAGAGGGCACAGTAGTGGAAATACATCCACAGATCCTGAAGTCTAGATCATTGGTTTCATATACAACAAGATAAATTAATCTCAGAAACTTAACATACATTAAAACCAGACAGATTTGTCTCCATATTCCTCCTATTAGAAGACTGTATCCAGAGCCTTTATGCTGCCAGCAATGATGGCAGATAGCCCAGCTACCAGCCTTTGCAGGTTACATTTGCTTCAGACCTTAGACAAGAATGATTGATATCAGCTTTTCAGGGAGGTCTTCTTCTTCAAAAAGCATAATGGCAGTGATCACAGAGTTTTAAGATATGATTATTAAACAGCATATTGATTTGTGTTTGTGTACTATAAAAATTGAGTGCAAATGAAACTAGCAAAGACAAACTGTATCTCAAAACATTAATTTTATGCAACATTCTTACAAAATAACCCCAAATTATCCTGAACTACAGGACAAGTGTGTTTTGCTAACTAGACATGTTGGTACAGTTTTAGATATATCACTATTCACTCATCGCTCTGAATTCAACGGTCTAGACCCTCAAAAGGCATGGTGGCACTAAATTCCAAAAAAGACTTTGCACTAAATTCTTGTGATCAAATTAGCAGTAGTTTAAAATCTAATTAAAAGCTCATGAGAACTTTTATATTTTGATTCAAAAGTTAATTTGACCACCAAGTACTCTTAGATGGTTGAAAAGAAAATTAAACCCTCTGCTGTCTAGCTTTGGGGACAAGAAAAGGGGCACTAACCGCAGCCACATTATTATATTTGAAGAAAATGTATATGAAAACATAAATTCTATAAAATTGTTGTTAGGACTGCATTACTAATTATGCTCTATTGATTTGGAGTCTTCCCTGGCATTGAAATATTGGGTATTTATTTCTTTTATTCTGAGTTGTTACACAGAGTAAATACTCCTAAAGCCTCTGTACCTAAAAATCTAGGTTTTCTTTCCTGAAGCTAATTTTTTTTTTTTTTTTTTTTTTTTTTTTAGAAAGGACTGGGTGACCACAACAAAGCAACATGAACACCTTCTCCAAAGATCCACATCACTTTGGTCTCAAAACTGGGGAGAGGATAAACAAGATTTCCAAAGCAGCAAATCCTTTAGGAAAATGTGAAAACATAAAGTATAGGTAACTACAACACAATTTCAAGGAAAGGTAAGTGTATGACACTTCACAAAGAAAGACCTTTCAATTCACTGGAGGATAAAACCAACAAAAAATATTTTTAAAAGAATTTTTCAAAGGGACTTTCCAAATCCTTTCCCTCTCAAAAAAAAAAAACCACCTCTAATTAAGAGATTTTACAGTGAAATGCACTTTTACTTCTAAGAAAGGCTACCAGACCCTGTAACTTCCCATCATATAATTTTTCTCCTGACTGTTTGTCCATGTTGCCTTCACATACACTACAGAGTCTCGATGATACATAGAAGCATACAGTCAGGGTAGTGATGGGGGAAAGTACTCCGTGACATGAAGCCCTACTCCTTGATCCTTTAAAGCTCTTGGGAGTGCAAGTGTTACTTCTGGCAAGCAGATGAAGAGTCCTTCACTGACAGGCTACACAGCTGCTCTTTAGCCACATCTTTGTGTGTGAAATACAATCTCCAGAGCTTTCACAGAGCCTAGCTGCTGAGCCTACCTATTCAAACCGGGCAGTGGAGTGAGACTGAGGTTTTATTCAGTGTTTAAATATGAAAATGACTGTAATATGCGTGATGGACAAGGACTTGGAGAACAGTAACTCCAATAGATCTGAGTATTTGCACACATACACATTCTATTCAAAGCATCTGTAGGCTATAGAATGTTATCAGAAGACTAATATATCCCAATCAGACGGGATTTATTTATAGAGAACGCTCTTTTCGCAGTGTTAGATGCCTCATTAACTTGATTCAGCTTGCACACAGCAAAAATATTCCCTCCCTCTTCAGATTTTTGATAGGGAATTATAATTTCTTGTTCCATTTGTTAAAATCCTTTTGCTATGAGGACATTTCAGAAATGCTTTATTGCACATGACTTTTTAAAATGCCAGAGTATTCATTTTGACCAAAAGGCTCTCCTTTTGCTGATTTCCTCTTAAGAGAGATACCAGAGAGGATTGTCCTATTTCTTCTTTTCATTTGCCTCTTCCAGAAACCATTAATAGCCAACATTTGATCCTCCTACACAAAAGTTCATGATAGCAAAGTTGAAAGAGTGGGTTATACATCGTGCTATGAACTGATTATAACTTTGGTATGTCACTGCTACTGTCACTATAAAGCTGATGGAAATTATACTGTAAGAATTTTACCTAAATGTAAGTACAAACTCATTCCTGAAGGATTTAGGGAATCTCTGGGTTTAGAAAATTTGGAGATTTTAAACTCCACATTTCAAGTTAGTGTGGAGGTTTGCAGGAGTTATCATCAGAAGCTGGTCAGGAGAAAGTGGCAAAAGAGTATAACTCTATATTTGGTAGTTTACCATTTTTCTCTTGGTTCCATAAAGCAGCAAATTCCAAGATCCCTTCCTCACTGGTTTCAGCTCCACAGCCTGCACTCATTACTGATTATAATTAAAGACAGAGAAAAAGGAAAACATGCAGAAAAATATAAGAACCTACAAATGCATTGAATTCACTGAATTCCAGTCATATGCTTACGAGCAGCAGACAGGGTCTCTCTAATGACTGGAATGCAACAGGAATTAGAAGCTGGAGATGCTATTTTTAAGAAATGAATAGGCAATGCATTCTTTAGTAGTTGCAGTTCATTTATAGCTTGATTTTAAACTACTGATATTAATTTCCTTCAGTGGGTTACTAATCAAACTCTTCTATCTTAAAATCTTTCAGATCAATGCAACCTCCTTTTTTAACATCTCCAACAACAAAAACAATGTTTACACACGTTCTAACCATTCCCACCACAAACCACATTCTCTTTTCTTAACCATTCTATTTTTTCAGTAACTGAATATAGAGAACTGTCCTTTAGGAATGGCTTATTGAATTTCTTTTTGAGCACTGCATGGGAAGGTGACATGAAAATAATTCTTTCCATCAAAGGTAAGTTTGTTGCAATGTTGCTTAAAGGAAGATTCCATTTTCTAAGAATCTGTGCAAACTAACATTCATCTTAAAAACACAGTAAATATGAAGTCAATTTTAGTCTCAGGAGTAATCTGAAGGCCAGTTGCCTAAAACAAATGACACAGTGTTGCTGAATGTGTGATTTTGTTGCAAATTGTTATGATAATTTGGTGGTTTATTAAGAGCAAGAATGAAAGTTATGAAAGTTGTGAATCTTAAATCTTACTGATTTTTTTAAAAGTTCACTTTCCATGTGCTATAAAAATAGTTGGGCAAAAGGTCCTGAAAATATGATCTGAATCAGTGTGAGCCAAAAGAACCATAAATATCTCTACCTCTATTCCTGTGTCTGCCTCCATCTCTACCTTTCTCTCTAGTTGTGTCTCCAGTTCTCTTTCTTTATCTCCTTAGCTGTGTCACATTTTTAAGTGCAGTCTCGTGATTTATGCACCCACTACAGAGCTCTTGAACATTTCAAATATGTGCATAATATTCTGGAATCCAAAGGACTTTGAAACACAAAGAAATTAATACAGAGTAATCAGTTATCAGATGTGCTCTGATCTGTGGTAAACATGTGTCTGAGAAATCCCATAGCACACATGACAGTGATGGTGAGCTACTTTGAATTAACTTCACAGTAAGTACAAAGGCTCAAACACTTAACCCAGAGTAGCTCATGCATGGCAAATCAATAATTATGCTAATTTTATTGCAAAATTATTTCTGCTCAAGCTTTTTAAATTAGACAGAGTAAAGAAAGTTATGTGCACATTGCAAGTACTGTTTAGCACCATTTGGATTAGAAAGGAAACTGATTTGCTGAATGCCCTTCAGCAACATTCTTGGTGCCACGTAATCCACGGGTGACAAGGATTTCTTAGCCTGTAAATGCCCTGGTATGACAAAGAATGACCAGACCACAGACCAACCTCTCTCTAAGCAATATGAAAATGTTCCAGATGCCTTTTTTAGCTAAACAAATGTGTTTTATTTCAATCTCTAAGAATGCTTTTTTCTTATTTTGGCAATACAACTACACTACATTTCTGCCTGTATTTTCTTCCTTGATGCATTAATGCTGATGAACCTGTGCAATTTTCTCAGTGATGAACAAACCTGCCATTAAAAACACTGTTTAACCTAAAACATATAACAAGGATAAAAACAGCAGCAGTTCATAAATGAGCCTGAGTTTCCATGGAGGTACTATAGATCTTGCTTGTGTCTTAATTAGCTTCTCTGCTCTTTAAAAGTGCATTCTGGCTAATCTGATGGTCTACTGACAGTACAGACTGGTTTTATAAGCATGGATTCCTCTTTCTTCCTGTATATAGTTACTGAGATGATCAGGATGATCAAAAAACAGAACTTGCAGTCAGCTAATGAAACTACATATAGCACTGACCCAAATGAAATCTGTTCAAATACAAGGTCCTGGCAAGTGGGAGTAGTAATAATAATAATAATAATAATAATAATAATAATAATAATAATAATAATAATAATTTAGTCATTTTAGAATAAAGTCTTAATTTCTTTTCTCCAAATTATTAGATTAAGGAACACTAACGGTATTTCTTCTATAATAGCTCCCCAACTAATGTGATCTTAATTAAAATCTTACCCGTAAGGAATACAAGATGGCTTTAGCTGTTCAAACTAATAAAGGAGATTATATAAAGTCTTTCTACTAAAATATATTTATGGTAAATTTGCAGTAAAATCTGGATCATTGCAACATAAAGGCCAGATAAAAAGGACAGATTCTCCAGAAAGCTTGCGAGTTTCAGCAGCCCAAGTGAAATTTTCCTTTTATCCCCTATTTTCATCTGTTTACCTCTTCAACAAATTATTCCAATGGCATGAGAGCCTCCCAGCCATATTTTCCAGCTTTCTCATGTACCTGCATATACGTTTTTCCCTGGCTCACAAGAATTATATTCAGCATGGCCCAACCTTTCCAAAGGATCACCAGCAAGACTGATAATTTACAAAGGAGTATTTGAGATTATTCTGATACCTGATCAGTTCCTATATAAGGGAAGGTTCCACTAGGCTTTTAATATATGAATTCTATATGCATGCTTTTTAAATACTGGTCAGCCTCCTCCCAACCAAGAACTCAAATTATCCTCAGTTTGCAAACAGTACTTTCTCACTTCTCTCTTGATTTGATTCACTTCCTTATTAGTCTGTCTCAGCTTCAGGTACTAGTATTTTGTCTTTTCATATATGACCAGACTTCATAATAGTTTTATTAGCAGCCCAGAATGCCCCAGCTCCAGGTAGATTCTTCCCTAGTGATTTCTTTTCGACATAGACTCAATATTTATCAAAAAATGTATCCCCTTGCCTTGGAGCAATGACGTATCATCCTGTATTGCACCACAGTAAATCAGGCTTAGTTTCTTCCATGTTATAGAATACTACAAAAATAGCCAGAAACTGTTACAAGGTGTTCTGTGTGTGGCAAACTGGTGCTGTTGCTGGGGGAACTAACCTTCATTTATGGTATTTCACTTTTTCTCTGAATACTAATCCAGGATCCTTGTGTATATTGTTGTCTTCACAGTTTCCAGGGAGTTTCTCTGTTAGCTGTGCTCCCATTGCCAGGATTTCAGGCCTTAGATACATATGAGGGTATAATCTCTTTTGATGCAACATGGATTGTCATTAAGATAAACTTATTTCTCTGCAAATACCAAAATAACATTTGACACAAGTCAGATAACATCTGACAGGTAACTATTGGAGGCCAGCTACCTCTGTTTTAATCACCATTAGATTCAATGGCAACAATGATTGTGTTAACTAGAGTTATTTTAAAGACAGATTCAGATAACAGAGTCTAAAAATGTGTTTCCTTGTTAGATGTGTTAGGCTAACGTGAAATTTTTCCTCCTGCCTCTACAGAGCAATCTGAAGCAGTAAATAAGTGCCAGGAGGCTTGGACAACATGCACCAGAGGCATTCAGATACTCAACGCAACAACGTGGGAGTTCAGATAGACAGACAGATAGATGGACCTCAAAGAATCTTGTGTTGATGTGGTGGTATTCATGAACTAAAAGAGCAGCCCCCACACAGCCTGAAGTGAGTCAGGCTGATTATAAAATGCAAGGGATGCAGCCTCCCACATCCGACTCTAAATTCCCATTCGTTCTGCTAAAAAAAATTCTTCATTTGCTCAATCTAGTTTAAAGATTGTTAAGCACTTCTGTGGTCAGTGTGAGCCATAGTAAAGAATGTTCAAGCCCTTAGATAATACTGCTTACTAGATTGGGTAGGAAAAGATTTTTTGAGCCATCACAGTGGAAATTAATTTTAAAAGAAGGATGTGTCTAATGTGTCTAAGCAGCAGAAGCAGACTAGAGAGCCAGAAAGACTCTACAAGGAAAGCTGCAAAGGATTGTTGGCATAGAAAACCTGGGACAAAAAGTGTTTGGGGGGCACTTGGATGTGGAAAGGTAAAGATTACTCAGATCTGGAGGGAATGCAAAAGAAAAACATTGGGTGCTCTGGTTCATGAACTGAGTGGAAATATCATTTACATGAATGGTTTCCCTATATGTTTTGTCAGGCTGGCATTAGCACTTTTCAGTAGTCATTCTTCAAACTGGAAAAAATGAATATATTTCAAAAGGTATTAAATCCAGGCTGAACAGCAAGGTTAAACCAGGCTGCTCTTCAAGGAACAATGTTTGAGAGCAAAAGTACTTCATTCCCTTCAACTGAGAAAGTGAAAGAACATCACAAACATAATGCCAGAATATATTAAGTACTAGTAAGGCAAAAGCAAAATAATTTTTTGCTTACCTTCTATCCCCCATGACCAGTCCAATGACTTCTGAGTTGGGTCCTTCAGAACCAGGGTCAAGGCATCACAATCAATTCCACAACTTCCACTGCCACGTGCACTCCTCCCTCATAGTGACTCCCACTGCTTCACTCGTAGCCAGTCTTACCTATATGCATGCAGGGACTGTGATTTGGAGAAAACGTACTGTGAAAGGCAGTGCAGTATTAAAGGCTGTATAGTATTAAAGGCAGTGCAGTATTAAAGGCTGTATAGTATTTAAGGCAGCAATGGCTGAAAAAGTAACTGGCAAAAATGAGATGTACTTTGAGACGTGTACTTCTGTAGTTCTTAGTCAAATCTTATTTCAGATTCTGTTTTGTCTCATTTCCATTTAATTATGATTTTGGATTGTATCCCTCTAAATCTGTACTTCATTATTACCACAGCATATCTGGGCTTTTTTGAATGGCACTAATTGGCATCCTTGCTGGCAGTCTCAACAAAGAGGCCAAAGACTGAATGTGCATGGAGAATGAATTGTCACCTTCTACGAAACTGTCCTTCTTAAACAAGACAGAGACATGCTGGAGAAGCAGGGTTTGTGATTGCTGGTGATGCCAAACCTGCTCCCTGAAGGTGGTCTGGGGATGTTACTGTGCATGGACCTCTTCCTGCTAGCGGCCCACCAGCCAGCCACCAGCCAAACCCCACTCCAAGGGTCCTCGCACAAGGCAGTTTGCAGGACCAGATAGTAGATGAACAGTGGACTTCACCCTTCAAGGGCTATTAATCTTGCCATTTTTAAAAGTAATAAAACCCAAACATACAATTAAAATATAAATGTCCAAATACCTGCTACTTTCAACTTCTGCTGCAGTATAAATTGGATGAAGTCCCATTCATATTGAAATGTAAATGCAAAACATAAATCTAAAGAGTAAAAAAAAAAAAAAAAAAAAAGGCCAGCTTGGAAAAAGATAACATTTTTCATCTGTGTAGAAGATAATGATACAATATTCAAGTTTTCCACTCTAAAGGTAATATTTTTTGTCTAAGTCAACATACTTTACCATTTTTAAACTTTTCTCATCATATTTTTGACAGCAGGTTTTCCAATTTTGACAGCTTTTAAAAAGTAATTTTAACAGACGAGTGATTTCTCCTCTCAGCAAAGTCAGATTATGTGAAATGTCAATGTAAAAACTATATACTGTGACACATAATCATTTTTCATTGAATTTACTTATTAATTTTACTTGCTATTGCTAATAAAATGTAAGTGCTTAGCTAATTGTATTGCTTATTTAAATTTTTTAAAGGAATGTATTTTAAAATTACATTTTTTTCTGACTACAAAATTTCTCAGAGGCAGCTATAATTTGTCACCCTTCCAATTTATTTAAAGAAGAAGAATTACTATCAGAATTGATATTCCCAGCTGAGCGGCCAAAGAATGAATCAGCAGGGAGAGGTTAAACCAGCCTTTCATCCATAAGGGTGGGCTCTTTGATTTACAGGTTGGAGCATATCTGCAGAATTTTACAGGAAAGTTTCTTTAGACATAGTGCATGTACTCCATAGAAAGCTTCAGACATTTGTTATCTATGTTATCGGTTGGGCACCTTCAATAAGACTGAACTCAGGAAAGGCGGGGGGGGGGGAAATCAGAAACAGAATGGACAGCTCAAAGTTTTCACTTCTAAATCAAACTCATCTCAAGTGAGGCATAAATGAGTTGGACCAACCACTACCTCCAAAGGAATACAGTAGTTCTAAATCTAAGTTTTCTATTTCTGTGCACTGAGTTTTATTTGTAATTTTCTACACTAGAAATCCAAAAGGATTATCTATTTCTACTCTATAGGTCTAAATGCAAAAAAAAAAAAAAACACAACCAACCTCACACTCTCAAGATCAGTACCATAGGTAGTGTGTGTCTTCAAAGCTTTTGGGGTATAAACCCAAACTCATGGATTTACTGCAGTTTCTCACACCTGTAACAAAGACTGGAATGCAACCCCAGCATAAAGCTCGCTCTTTATTTGTCTCACTTCATCCAGGAAAATACTTTAGTGTCTGAGAGAAAGTGCCCAGACGAGATAATTAATAAGAAATAAAGATTTTCCCTCTTTAATAGCCATTAAACCATCAAATAATCTTATGAAGTAAGGAGTATGTCTCCTTGGAGGAAAAAGGCTCAGTCTCGGTCCCTGTATTTAAAGTATTTCTATATCAGCTCAACTTAAGTGTCATTGCAATCTATTTGATATTCCATTTTAATCCATCCACTTCATATGTCCCTGGGCCAAAAGTATGCTTGCATTCGAAACCGCTGACAAACTTACCATGATGTAGGCTGCTCCTTCACAGCATTAACGTAAAACAGTTCTAAATCGAGCAATGTTCAATTATCCCTGAAAGTACAGATGACTTAGTTCTTCGTTAACTTAATTGTTTTCCAGTAAAAGTGAAATGTGCTGTATGCAAATTAAATAATATCAAGTGTCAGCACTTAAAAGAAATGCTCATTTAGCTTCAGTAGAGTTTTTTTGTTGTAAATTTTGTTCATTTATTTTATAAGAAATTGTGTTTGTCTTAATTTGTTCCAAACACAATACGATTGTGAGACACTGTGCCTGCTGGCAAAGTAGGAATTGCTGTCAGCAGGAAATAGCAAACTAATAATAAATGGTGGTAAAATATTTATGTTATACTTTACTAGGAAAATGAATGCCGTTTTCTATTTCATTCCTTCTTGAGACAGTACACAATAACATAGTTGTTTTCAAAATAAGTGGATAGGATTCTAAATGCTGTGGTGGCTTATCTTGTAACCATCAGCTGAAAAAAAAAAAAAAGAATTTATAAAAATAGAGCCTTTTACTAGCTCCAATTTAAGAAATTTTAACTGGGAGTACGTAGTGCAGTAATTAGTAGCATCTCACATTCAATGTCATTGGACACTAGTCTGATAGATCAAACGCTTGTGTATGTGGCCTACTTACTTAGTTGCTCACTCATAATTTTCAATAACAGTGCTGTTCTCATACAGGGAGGGGTGGTCCAGAGCTACTAGAGTACTCTGCAGGATGGTGATGTTCAAGTACAACACTGTGTTTATGTACTCCCCAAAGTGTATCAAAGCTCAGATCCACAGAAATAAAAGAAAAGTCAAACAAAACAAGCATTAGACTGCGTAAAATAAGGTATGGACAAGGCAAACAGGTGAGGCATTGTTTAGGTGGCTAAGGTAGATCAATATCTGTGCTTGCAAGCCAGGAATTCTGCCTGCTTTCCTCTGGCACTATGCAGATCATCTTACGGCCTGCAGACAGACTGTCGCCTAAATCCAACTGACAGACAACCTATTTCACCCTTGCAAAAATCATACCCATCTTCATTCTTGCAGCTCACGAGGGAAAAATAAAAGTCCCCATGGCCGCACAAAGTCACACTGAAGCATAGGCATACAACAACATTGCAACTAACAATTTTTTTTATTTTATTATGCTAATTACATGATGAAAGAAGTTAGGTTTTCTATTTCTTCAGTTACCAACAAGTCCATGCATTTTGCCTAGCCTGGCTTATCAAAGCACACTGCAGTAGTTTTTCAGGTTTGAAAAAGATTCATATGACAGGTTGATACTGTGCCCTCCTTTCTCTTCAAATGATCTGTTTTATTATCTGAGATGTTTTGTGATTTGAGGAAGGGAGGCATCAGGAAGCTCTGACTGCACATCCTGATCACATAGATTGGTTAAAGTACTTTCCCTTTCAAAAATATGTTTTAATTTCAAACAGGTTAAATTAATGTGCAGTCAGTTTAAAGAACCACTGGACTCATTCAATAAAATCTTGAAGAACACCAGCCAGATAAGTTGGATCACAGCTACCAGAAGCAGAACCAGGATTTCAGAGGAAACTGTGAAGTACTTCATGTCCGGCACCAGAACTTCCTGTGGGAAAACCTGCCTACAGGAGGGGATAAACTGCAAATCCTGGCAGCTACAGTACAGGAGAGACCATCCCTGAAGCCTGCATCTTTTAGGTCTTAGACACACAGTATCACAATTTGAGGCTGGGGAAGGGAGTGAGGATAAGAAGACCTCTTTAGACCTTTAGAGAAAGCATCTTTCTTGCTTTTATTAAAGATGTTGTTAGTATTGATATGACATTCTGTTCACTTTTTAAATTTAAAATCTTACACTTTTTTCTCATTTTTTAACTGATTAGCTATTAAAAGAGTTACAATTTAAAAATAATGTCTACTACCCTATTTTAAGGAGGTAAAATGTTCAGCTTTAATCTCCAGAGTGTAAAAGGTCACCTTTGTAGACTGATGCATATCATATCTCCAAGTAGTGAGAACAACTGTGCTTTTCCTCAGTGCAACAACCTTAGTTACTCTTATATTGCAACCATTTTCCTGCCTTACCTTTCTTTATGGTAGAGGAAATGTAATTTACTTGTCAGATTGAAATGCTTGATATAAATCTTTAGCCTTTCTTTCAAACAAGTATTTCAGAAACATTATATGATAAACAACTGGCATGTTTAATTAAACAACTGCTTTATTTTTGTCAGAAGAAGAAGGTATGATTATATTAATTGAATAGTAGGACCTGTGACCAAATTTAAAGAAAACATTTTCAGCTCAACAAGGAGGTATGATTATCTTAATTTCAAAGGAAGGCATGTGACTAGAATTGGAACAAAATATTTAAGTCTCTATCTTTACAATTATTAAAAAATATTTTCACTGTAAAAAAAAAGTGAATAAATGCAATTTACAAAGTATATCTTCCCATGATAACTCTTGCTTCAAATCACAAGCTGGTTAACAAATTAAAATCATCTAAATAAGAGTCCTAGAGCAATTTGTTTCTATGATGAAGAGTGTTTTAACTGAACCGCAATTTCAGCATATTTACTGGTACTTTTGAATTAAAATACTATGTTTCTACAAATGCATGATAGCAAATCTTCTCTATATTTTATAAACTTTTTTTGTAGTTAGACAGAATCAATGCTTGAGCTGACATGGCTTGCTCACATATGAAGTCCATTTAATATAAGGGATTTCATCAGCATAAGTAAAGGAGAAAAATTTCACCTAAATTGAATAACAAATATTATTTTTAAAGTATCAATAATATCAATATTGTTGGTGATTTTTATTCTTTTGTCTCAAAAACAGTTTCTGTCATTTCCTACATGTATCCCATGAATAAATTTAAGTGGCCAGGATTTCCTATGAAGAGAAAAAATTGTTAATAGGAAAAAGGATAAGACCCAAAAAATAATAATTTTTTTAAATCTCCTTTTGCTTGTTTGAAATAAAGAAAAGCAAGACATGCATAATTTAAATGCTTATGACCAAATTAAATTATCAATGAAAAAGAAGAAGCTGTTAAGGGAAACATACATTGAGCTATGATCCTAATTATCCATGTTTAGATATATTTACTTAGGTAAACAGATGAAATATTTTTTTATACAGATGTGACAATTTCCATGCTGTCATTTACCTTGCAGAGATCATAGAATTTTTGCTTTTATCACATTCCCCCGAGTACTTTCATGTTTTCGTTAAAAAGCAGTAGTTGAGAAAACATGTCAGATGCTAAGCTCAAAATCCACAATGCAGCAACATGCAAAAAATGTAACAACTGTTTTGGAAGAAATGTCTTTAAGTCAACCTACATACAATCTTAAATGGCTTGCCGATAAATGTTAATTAGCTGAAAGTTACACCATGACATGACTTCAAGTGCCAAAGAAAACACTTGATGATTTAGCTGATATATGACCAAAGAACATAAATTAACAGATACAGTTTTGACAAATAATTATAGGTAAAGTTGTATTGGTATTAGGGTATTTGAGATGGTTGCTCCAATGTTAGCTAGAAATTAAGCTGAAGACTAAGTAGTGTCCACAGGTAAGTTGTGATGATTAAAGATGTGATTTTTTTCTTACAACTGATTTAAAATTAAGTTTGTACCAAAGTGCAAAAATGTCACTGAGACTAGAGTGTTTCTCTTCTTATAAAAAACTTCATATTTTATTCCTGCTGTAGTTAATGAGACTCCTTGGGGATTTGAGTATATTATACTTGTTCATTGTATCATTATCCAACATATGTAACAGTTTGTAAGATGCTCATTAAGAATATTTCCCGTCACAATTAAGTTGAACATGAACATTAAGTAACCTAAAAACATCGATAAGTGTTAAAAGTATTATGCAACTATTTTGTATAACAATGTTCTTTTGTCAAACATGGGCAGTAGACTAGTTCACTTTAATTTATTTACCTTTATACAAGCAAGTGCAATATAAAAGGACAAGTCTTCTCATCCTTTCACACAGATTGCTGAGATGTCAGTGGAATTATTCATGAAGAAAGTTAATGAAGTTTAGTGCAAGATTTTGAATTGTTAATTTACTTGGGGGGGGGGGGAATGTATATGGGTTAACAAAGATGAATTTTTCATTTTCCTGATAATAGGAGATTTCCTTAGAGTCTTCCATGACATATCTCATCAAGATTTATCATTCTGCAAATCATATAAAGAAATCAAAAGCAAGCATTCACATTTGCTAATATATCCTGTGAAGCCTATTGAAGAGAAAGGAGAGCAGTTTTTATTGTTGTGTTTCTGTACAAGGCCGAGCAGGCACTCAGCACTGAATAGATAAATGAAAACCACTGACTTGCAGGAGATGAAAGAGACAAAACTCACAGCCAAACTCTTCATGGTAACCTTCTAATAGTTCTCTGCAATGTCTCTTTCTAGTTAGAAAATCCTTCCACTCAATCTGTAAAATGCTTTGCTGATTCAAGCTACACATTTAACTAATGACTCTACTTCTACTGCAATGATTTCAGCCTTTTACTTCATCCCTCCTCTTTGTTTCAGCCCTTCCTTCCCTCTCTCCATGTGTATCTTCAGCTGAATTTTGCAATTGTTCCTGAATCAAGCTCTACCTCCTTCTCTTTTGAGAAAGGAAACTGCTTCTATGAATGCCTGTGATCCCCAGCCTACATGTGGTATTGACAAGAAAAGTCAGCCACTGGCTTTTGTGTCTATCACCCCAAAAGCCTTCTCTGCACTTCTGTTTAAACTGCAATACTGAAAATCACAGATCTTCATGGGGCAATATGAATTTGCTTTGGTCATTCCTGCAATTCAACAAATTATGGCCGTTCTTTCTAACTTTAAAGAATTTTAATAGCAATTTAATCTGCTTTTTGTTGCAAACTGTGTCCCTGTTTCTTCTTAATGGTCAAAGTGACTAGTCCTGAGGACTCCCTGTACTCAGGTGAGCTCTAAATAGCACCCACTCCCTTTCACACACCATGTATCTTTGGATAATTTAATGGCCTGCAGTCCTCTGTCCCTGAGCTCCATAATTTGGAAAGGTAAACAAGAATGGCTGATACCAAGCTGATCTTCCAAACTACACACATGTTCACAATAGGAGTTTTCTCAGAGTTTTAGAATATCACCAGCAAATTTTAGTCTTTTTCTAACCTACTTTCTCAATTTGAATCATAAGAGTTTCAGGAAATTCACCATATCTTCTTGTCATTTTATAGTGCCTAAGCCAACGTCCGTGCTCGTCAGTAGAATTCTGGGCATCTTATAACCAGTAGCAGTACAACACAGAGAAAGCAGCATATTTTCCATTTCTCTGTTGCACATGGAAGCACTAGTCTCTTTCTGCCTGCAAATCAATACAATTGCTTAATCCTAGTAATCCTCTTGCCTTTCCTTTTACTCCACCACTACCATTAGAAATATGTTAATATCTCCATTGTCTTTCATTACACTGATTATTACCTACTTCATCCAGATTTCTATTCCATCTTTTTCACCATCTGTTGGGAAAGTTTTCTTTCTTTGTGTTCCTTCAGTCTGACTTTCCACATAAAATTAAAACTTCTTTGAGGCTTTTCCTAGCAACACCCCACCTGTAACTACAATCCCATACTGCACCTCTCCTGTCACACTCCTTGCTGGATCAGTTACGCCACAGTTTTCCGACACTGCTGCTTCTGCCTACAACTTTGCATCTGTCCCATGGTGCCAGCCTCCTTTTCAGACCCATTTTTCGAAAAGTACCTTGCCAGCTTCACAAGCATTTATTCTCATTGCTTATCCCTTGCAAATATGTTTGGAAAAGACCCTACTATTAGGCTTTTGGCTACTTTTTTTGCCACTTTTATGGCTTTTGTCTTGCCCATCTATTTAAACTGAAGCAATCTTGGGACAATAAACCAAAATATGCAGTTCCAAAATAGAAGCCAAATGTTAGTTTATGTCTGAGCAAGCATGCTTCCCAAGAAACATGATAAATTCTATGTCTGTTGTAACCTGCACTTTAAAATCCAGTAACTTTGTTCTATTAAAATACATGTAGATAATATAGATAGTTAGCATTCATGGACATCCCTTTTGGTAGTCTGCAACACTCACAAATATAAAGAATCCGTCCTTCAAGGCCTTGTGCTGATTCATCCTGTGTCTGAAGAGCAAGTATAGAAGTAGAAAAACTTCTTAACTCTCCTAAATACAAGATAACTGCAGAATCAGATCTGTGGAGTAACATTATAACTTCAGCGTGTATCTTTAACTTAGTGGTCAGTTTTCTGCTTGGGTTCTGATGTTTTATGCTGTCCCTTAGAAATCTTGTTTTGTAAAAGAAAATCTAATCATTCTGAAATTACAGAAATTTAACATAAGGAACTTTCATTAATTTAAAATTCCATTCATATTAGCAGAACATGCTCTCCTAAAGTCAGGGTTTAGTTTTGATCTCTAATTGCAAATAGGGTAAGATGTCCTCTATTGGAAGGGTTTCTTGTTACAGGTCAGTATTTTCCTTTATTTTACACAGATTTGTAGTGCCAAAAAATGGTCTATTTTAGAAAGACAGGATTTCCCAATAATTTATTATTCCTGCATTAGCCATCTTCTGTGTCCCACATTTGCAGCTAAGCAAATGGAAAACTATTTGAAAACATTCTGCACTGATTTCTGAACATAATGATACGTGTAGTAATCCTGTGGCCATTAAAGAACCCTATTGGCCATCATATAATCTAGTCAATGGTAGATGCTGAACTCTGCCAAACAATAACCAGAGCAGGACTAAAAGAAAAAATACACCATTTTCCATCCTTTTGAAATGGAGAGCTAACATTAGACTTAGCTATATGCAAAAAAAAAAAAAAAGAAAAAAAAAAACAACACACAGTAACTGATAGCTAAAACCAGGAAATCATCAATGGGACTTGTGACGGAATTCCACCCTTCTTAGTAAACATAAAGAACAACATTTAAATATAGTCCCTGAAGTAACCATAATACAGTGAATCCAACGGCAGAGACCACATGGATGAGAGAGCACCCTGGAAACCTCCAGAGCTTCCCATTTCCTATGGAGCCCAAACCTTTCTTACTGCAATAGAAGATACTTGTCTTCCAACATCTTTGGTTGTTGGGTAGAGAGCTGTTGGCATTACTTAGGTCTATTCAAATGATTTGGTCTGAAGATAAATGTCATGTAAATATTAGTTCACATTTGAATATGAATATCAGTTGGACTGCATTTGTAACCAGTTATACTTTATTTGACTTTTTTTTCTCATCTAAATATGTCTTTCCATTGAAGCCAAAATGTTTCATAAAAATGTGTCAGTTTTAATGAAGTTTTCAATGGGAATGTTCTCAATATCCTGGCTTGTCTATTTAGTCATTTCCTAATGAGAGAGTGAAACAAAGAAAGGGTTGGAAAGAGAAATACACACATACAAAAAAATCTGTCTTTTTTTGGCCCCAAAACAGATATATGCAATTTTATGACATAAAAATGTTCCAGAGAGTTTTGTTTTATTTCCAGTGTGGAACAAAAAGGCATCTCAAACCATACATATTTTCACAGACTGGGAAATAACATGTTGCCCTTAGGTTAGCTCTAGGTATGACATTTTGTGTTTGCTTCCTGCAAACAATACAGTAGGTCTGTAATAAGGAATATTTAACAAAAATATTTTTCATCTTGGATTCATTAGTAGTCACAAAAGCAAATTCCAGTTGACTGTAATTTTTATATCTACAATTTTTTACATATGTTATTTTGGCCTATATAAATCAGCTCTTTAGAGAAAAGAAGCAGTACTTACAAACATAACAAACCAGTATCACATACACAGATGACTCCGAATATTATGCTCAATTACATTTCAAATAATACGTCAGTTATATTGACTGTAGGTGTATGAGGTATCAATCATATTGCATGCAAATATATTTTAATTTTACATTTATATTGGCTTCTACAAATGGTCTTGATTTAAGGAGTAAAAAAATAAATTTTGAATTTTCCATTGCTGGATAAGAAGATGGAACTGAAAGGATCCATAAGGCTGCCCCTATAATCAGTTAGCCATTAAATAGATGCAAGAGTGATATGAATTTGCCTCGGTCACCCCAAGTTCCCTGAAATTCAGGAAGCTGTGTCTGCTCTTCCTGTCCCTCATGAACTACAGTGTGAACAGTGTTTGCTGCAAACTGTGTCCATGGTTCTTCACAATGGTCAAGGACACTAAAGGTCCAAAGAACATCTGTGCCCTCTACCAAAGTATGTCAAAAAACACTTCCCCAAATTTTAGGATTACCTTAATTTGGGATTTATAGTAGAAGGTCAAAAGCTAGAATTAAGATGTGTCAGAGGTTGAGAATAAATGTCACAAGTTTCTGTAGTAAAAATTTTAATATGTTAAATAAAACTCCCAGATAATCCATGGCATACAATCATATTCCTTATAAAAAAAAGGAGACAAAAAAACCCTTTCAGTCAGATCTGGAGAAAAACAGTCTTCCTAGTCTAAATTTGGCAACTGATTTTACCTCAAAGCCATAATCATGGCATGTTATGACTTTTGAAAATGAACCAATACAGCATGCTTTTGTGTCATTACTCAGATTTTCAGCTGAGGTAAACTAGCATAATGTAGACCTATCCATCCTGAAAATAAAAGCACAAATAAATTCACATAGCTTACTTAATTAACTAATACAATGTAAATTACAAATTGCCAAATTTCACAACAAACAGGAAGAGTCTATAGACTGAGGATTACCCACTGAAGTGATTTACAAATAATTTTAAAGGGTAAAAGTAGTAGAGAATTTTGTTGCCTGTTTGCAGATAATTGGAGAACAGAAAAAAAAACAAAATTGGACACATTAATTATTCATTCTACCTTGATCTGTTCACTTTAGTTGATACAATAATAGAGATATTTTCTGTAAGCTTTTCATACTGCAGTTATGTAAGGCACGCACACAACATAGGAATGAAGGAAGGCCATTTGTTGGCCTCATCTGTGGTTTTTTTCAGTCGCAATCATGTAGAGATTCTCTGGACTATCCACTCTGTTTGCAAGGTGGCACATAAAACATTTGTGAAGCATAATATCTGCTAAATATTAGTCAAGGATCACTTCCTTTCACAGTGATTATTGATCCACCACTGTTAAAACACCTTATAAAAACACCCATTTGGGAAAAGACTTATAACTTTCTACTGCTATTCTTTTACACATTTTAAAGTTACTTTTAGAGGAAATTTCAATATTGCTAAATAATTTTTGATCCAGGTACAAATCTAGGAATAAACCAGTATTGGTATTATTTATATTTCTATAGAAAGGAAAGATAATGTCCAGGACTGGCTTTTAAAACTATTAATGAGCCCTGGCAATGTGAAAAAGAGATGGATTAGGTAGATGTAATGAGATATGATTAAAGGGTGTAGGCACTGAAGGGTGTTGGAGAAATTCTTTTCAGAAGGAGTATAATTAGTGTCTGATAAAAGTACTTAGTAGATGAGATTTTTGAAGAAGAAAGGTTAAGATAAACACATACCATATGACAAACCTGTTTAATTTTTTTTCTTTGGTTCTTTGCGTACTCAATAATCTGTTGAAGCTTTATACATAAATAACATTTGTTGAGTACTTGATGAAACTTCACAAGACAATTAAAGGGGTTTTAATTGCAAAACATAGAAAGCAAGTAAATTGTTGAAATGTCCTACTGCATTTCCATTATGCATTTCTCTTTTGATATATGGAACTTAATAATAATATGCATAATAATATGAAACCTTTTCCTGAAATTAAACAAACAAATAAACTTCTTAAAAAGCAAGATTTCTGAAAGTTGCTTAGCAACTTTCAAAGCACTTTTTATTAAATTGGAATCTAGTTATTTTAATTTAGGCTTTAAAATATGCAGCAGCCTAAAGCAGACCATCCCAGACACCTTTATATAAGTCCTGGACAGAGGTGCTTTTTTGTCCATTTGGCCAATAATATTTTGTACACTTTAAATATCTGTTAGAATGAGATATCAGGTCTTTGGTGCTCCAATTTTAAGTGTGAACCTTCAGTCCACAACCAGAGTTTGAAATATGCCAAATGTTACTCCAGTTAGAGCACTCATAGATGAACGGCAGATGAATTTATTAGATACCTAGGGATCCAGAAGAGAGGTTCACTATTAAGGGTCTTTCTGAGCGTACAAATATTCATACATCTGTGTAAGGAACTTACCATATGAAAGATGAAAAACTGAAATAACAGCAAGTGCTGCCCCCCATGCATCTGGGGATATCTCACTGAAGGTGAGTTACTGCATCATGATTTTCAAGATCAACAATGATGGATTCCCCTCTTGTTTCCTTGCCCTTACAACACACTATCTTTTCTGCAATAGTTCATTGTAACAGATGATTGTTCAAGATTTGCTGTATTTCAATAGCCCTTTCCTACTCATGTCTTCATGAGGGGAAGAACTGGGTGCCTCAATGTAAGAAGGACATCAGACTATTAGAGTGTGTCCAGGGGAGGGTGACCAAGACGGTGAAAGTCTTTGAGGCCCAGGATTACAAGGAGCTTGCTGAGGTCACTTGGTTTGTTCAGCCTGGAGAAGGCTGAGGGGTGACCTCATGGCAGTCTGCAACTTTCTCAAGGGGGGCAGCAGAGGCAGGGTGCTGATCTCCTCTCTCTGGTGACCAGTGATAGGACATGAGGAAACTGAATGAAGCTGCATTAGGGAGAGTCCAGATTGGACATAAGAAAAAGGTTCTTCACTGAGAGAGTGGTCAGTCACTGGAACAGGTTCCCCAGGGCAGTGGTCACAGCACCAAGCCTGTCAGAGTTCAAGGAGCATCTGGATGATGCTCTTAGTCATATGGTTTAGTTTTAGGTAGTCCTGCAAGGAGCAGGGAGTTGGACTCGGTGATCTTTATGGGTGCCTTCCAACTTGAGATATTCTGTGATTCTGGTAAAGCTCATCACTGGAAGCTCTAGCCTGACACATGGTTTATAAAATGTCTCCTCTGAAAGCTAATTCAGGCCCATGTGCCAAGAGAAACTACCTTAACATGGCTGCTTTTCCACATTTGGTCACTGAGCAAAGGAACTTACTTGACAGAAGAGCAAAACAGCAACCCTGAGATCAGCCTTTGCATGATAGCGTGAGCCTTGTTTCAGTGCAAAAGCATAAACCATGATAATCTTTTTCATCCTTAAAAAATGTATCGCCTTAAAGGACCACCACACATAAGGAGCAGCCTTTCTTCCTCTTTGCATGTACAGAAATGTCCATTGTTTCTTATGACAAGACTTCCTATTGCGCACAGCACGTGTGATATTCGAGTCCCTACATGGCATGGAAGGTGGTCCTACTTATGGAAAAATATGCAGTTGTACAAAGCAGTCTCCAAACCATTGGCCAAGTGCACTTATTCAGTACATAAAACCAGTTCCCACTAGGCATCTAATCTATCCAGAGAACAGATTTGAAATCCCTACAAGGTGCTGAGTTCAAGTGTCTTGCAGAAACTGCCCCAAAAGACTTATCGTTATCAATGAACAAATAAATAAAACAAATAATGCAATTGGCAAAGAGCTCCTGTCCTTAATAAGAAAAAGCCAAGTACATATGTCCAGACCTGAGGTTTATTTCCATGAAGGTAGATATAGGCAAAAGGAGCAGTGCTTTTGTGCTATTCCAGCAGTAGATCAAGATCTTAAAAAGAAATGGAATAGATCATTTGCCTCATGATTTCAGCAGTTTATACAGATCCTACCAGGCCATCACTAATTAATTAATTAATTTATTATTATATTTGTAACTCCTCCAAACATCAAGCAGGTTTTTCAATAGAAGTGGGTCCTATGCTAGCAGGGTATCTATATCAAGCAGGGTCCTATTCTAGGTGCCAGAAGGAAGCTTCAAAGTCGTTCCTAATCAACAGCCCTAAAAAATATTGAAAAACTCCATGTCTTGGCAGTAATATGTTACTTCTGAAGTGTAATGGTAACACTCTATAAGTCAACATTGTTCAGCATTGTCAACATTGTTCATTGCTGCTTCTTTTTCAGCTTCAGCTAAATATGGTGCCCCAAAAAATCTGAAATAACTGATTTTTGAAATGAGTATCCCAAGCTAATGCGCTAATTTGTCTTATGCTTTTGTGAAAGTGTAATTTCTTTAAAAGTACAGATGAAAGATGCTATTAGGTCATTTATTCCCTGTCCATGAAATTATGTTCTTCAGATTACATTATTCCCTAGATTTTTTGCAAACTTGACATCAAATGGTTAGATTCATGGGGCTTCCAGCATTTACTTGAAGAATCTTTTCCACCAGATTCCATCAATCCATCAATCAAGAATATTTCAGAACCATTCAAACCTAATTTTTACATTTTTTTTGGTGTTAGTCTATTCCTCCCGGTGATAATCCAGGACCATCAGTCAAGGAGGCAAAGATTCAATGGACTCTGGAGGAGCAGGAAACAGAAGTGCCAGGGGTTCTACTGTGTTGCGGGCATACTTTGGAGAGGATAAGGCAGCTAGGCCACTTCCTTCCCACACACATTTCTTGTACCACCAGTGACACACCTCCTTATGGAAGTCCTAACGCCCAGGTTTCCTCCTGTATACCAACAATACTGTATTTCACAGTTTCAGTAGAGGTCATGGTGGAGATGTACAGGGAAAGTCAGGACATCTTTAGGATCTACATGAAAACAAGGCAGCAAACACTTTTCTGCTTTGCTTGTAGGGGCATGGATGTGTCAGAAAACTCTTAGAGACATTGACAGAGGTGGCTTCATGTGCTACAAAACAGAAGCAGCACTCAGGCACACGCAGACCAGCACTATTTTCTGCCATCACCTGTCTGGGTATTAGAAGCTGTGGCCTGCTCCATCTTTGGGGTAGGAATTACATAGGCTGGAAATCTGTAGTACCACCCTGCTGGACTTGCTTGACTTCCCTGCTGTTAGGATTTCTTCCCTCTTGATTCTCTCTTTTTTCTTGATGTGGTCTTAATGTTGCTGTTGTTGTTGCTGCTGATGTTGCTGTTCTGCTTGAATCAGAAACCAAAAACATGACTTTTCCTAGCTCCCCACTTTTTTGCAGTTTCTGCTCCCCTTAGACTGATGGTACAATCTCCAAAGCAGGGCCTTTCATTGGTGAGTCTTGAAGATGCTGTACAAACACACCACAAAGAGGAAGAAAGGAGTTTGCCTATAGGTACTCTGCACTTTTCACTGAGCTCATTTTAAGCTGACAGAAACTGGCTGCAGTGTTTGAGTGACAGAATTTACTCTATTCAAAATGGAAGTCAGTGAAGAGAGGAGCATCAGAAAGATAATGAAAATCTTTAGTAAAGATGTGGGGGGACGTCCTGTTTGGAGGAAAAACTGTGGACTAAGCCTTGCTGCCCTTAAATGGTTTAGGTGTTCCTGCAGAGAACTGAAACCCATCATTGATTTGATCTTTTTACACAGGAAGATTATGACTAATATTTGCTGCTATAGAATTGCCAGTGTGTGTGGCTTAACGTTCCCTACAATTGTTACACACTGGTTCATGATTTTCTTTAAATGTGAACTTAAATGTGAACTTTAAGTTCACTTAAATGAACTTAAATTCACTTTTTTGCTGTGTTCTTACTTGCTTTTGGTTGTTTTTTTGGGGTTTTTTTTCTAACTACACTCAGATAGACTCTACTTCTAGGTGAAGGGAGTATTTCTCTCCTTCTCTCTCCCCCCAAATAAAAAGTGGCTCTTCTGAGTATCGCTCTCCTCGGGAAGGTCTCTGAAATCTGTTGAAGATTAGGGACACATTGTATGCAGGAAGAAAGTTGTCAGAGATTAGATCGGCGGGGGGGGGGGGGGGGGGGGCGGCGGGGAGGGAATCACCAAACTGATCTGAGAGACTGCAAGGCATCCAGCTCCTTCTGTGTCAGGGAAACATGTATCTTTCCCCACTACTTTCAAGGAGTTGAAATAACTATTTGAAAACTAAGGAAAATCGCTCCTCACCTCAGGCTTGAAACAATAGTGAGATTTAGGCACCCAACACTCTGAGCTGAAGCTTTAGGAAAATATTGCCCCCCTTTTCATCTCTCAGACTGTCAGAAAATTCTTTGCATGTTCTGTTTCAGAAAAACCCACAAATAATGGATAGTTCCTTTCAGAAATTGCCAGTAACACCCCATTCTTCCCAGGTTTTCAGAGCTCACAGTAGTGGCTGCATAGATGAGGCCATCACGAGCCAGAGACATCATCAGCACAGAACACTCTGCTATTTATTTAGACTCTGAAAAAGAGCCTTCTTGCTTATTTTCCTAAAATAATTAAAATGCATCACTTAAGTTCCGATTTGCTAAAAAAAAAAAAAAAAAAAAAAAAAAAAGGCGTGGGAGCATAAATGTTTTGGCTCTGAGCTGACAGTAAATATATCTTCATATCATGTTTTCATTTTATCAGTTCTTAATGCATCTATCCCTATCCTCCCTAGCCCCTTCCCCTCCCCCATTAATTCCTGAAGTGTTTGAAAGCGCCCTGGAGCTCGCAGGATTCTCTCTCCTCTCTTTGCAGCGGAAGATCAAATGTATTACTTTCCCCCTTTGCCTGCCTGGTGGCGGGACAGAAGTATTGGTTCAGCCCAGATTTTCGGGCCTGCGCCTGCAATGGCACACGGGGGGAGAGCATGGCAGCAGTCCCCCCGCGTGAAGCCGGAGCAGGCACTGCCCACGGGGGACCAGCCCCGCGGAGAGGAAGCGCGGGGCCCCGGCCCCGCTGCCGCCGCGGAGGGGCGCGGAAGGGCGCGGAGGGGCACGGAGCAACCCGCGGCGGGGCCGGTCCGCGGCAGGGCTGCGCATCACCTGCGGCCTGGCATCATGCTCGTCCCGTGCCTGGGCGGGGGTCGGGTTGGGTTGGGCTGGGTGTTTTGTTGTTGTTGCTGTTGCTGTTGGTTGTTGTCGTTTGTTGATTTTTTTTTAACCCGCAAAACAGGTCGTGGGGGCGTTACCCCAAATTCCTGCACTGCTGACTGACTAGGGGAAAAATAGATATATATTTTATATATATATATATATATATATAAATCTCTGTCCCCCTCGAAAGCTAAGAGATGTCTGTTATTTGCACATTGTGTAAAGAAGCCAGCTCGATATTAATTTAAGAAGGGTAACTCCAGCACTGCTGGTGATGTTCATTTGCAATTCCTACACACTGGCTATTATGTGCAGTGAACTAATCCTGCCTTGCCTTGGAAACAGAGCTTCCACTTAGCTCACTGCGCTCCTCAGATTTCCTTTATAAGAGAGCCGTTGTTTTGCAGGGATTTTATGATTATTAATAATATTACATAGAAATTTGAATGCTCCCAACACGTGTGTAGAGCTTTTCTTCTTTTTCTCTTTTTCTGGCGTTTTCTCTTCTGAACTTTTGGGGTCCTGCCATGCTTCCCTTGCTGTGGGACAGGGTAGCTGACAGCACCCACGTTTTGTTCCTCCTCCCCTGATGCAGCTGCCGAGGGTGAATACCATACCATAGGCCCTGCATAATGGCCAGCCCTCTCACACCCTGTATCGGTGTCCGGCCGCGGAGGACCGCCGAGGTTTAGTTGCATCCATCTGCTGGCATTTGCTGGAAGGGTGAGCGATATGGGCCATGCTTCACACCAGGGAATTCGTCCCTGGGAGACCTGCTTCTCCTTGTAGGCAGCCACCATGTCGGGCAAAATTCTGGCAGGGGTGTCTCCGGCTGCTGAACTTAAAGCCCTGAAATCCTGACCCCGCTGAAACGAAGTGAGCCCGTGCCTCTGCAATCCCTTGCAAGCCAAGACTGGCCTCTCTAAGGAAAGCAAACCCAGTGGCCGGTGCCAACAGCCCCCCGCCCATCCACCCACATTTCCCCAGAGCACCAAGTGCACCCGAAGGCAGGGAGCAACCCCACAGCCCCGGGCCGGGACAGACCTCCCTTAGTCAGGGCCTGAGAGGCTGGAAGCGTCTCCTGGCCGGTGGTAAGACGCATTTAAAGCGTTTATTGGCATTATGGCAATACAGTGCACGGTCAAAAACAAAGCAAGAGGTTACAGGCTCGGCCACCGCTGCCTTCCCGCCAAGCCCGAGGAAGACGCCTGAGATCTGCACGAAATTACCCAAGGAATTAAATAATGTTTTCAGTTTTAGTGGGTTTTGGTTTATGTCATCCCATCTCTCTCACTTGGCCCCCCACATCCGATCCCCTGCCCCGGGGCAGATCTTGTTCCCTACGATTGTTCGGCAGTTCTCGAAGAGCCTGGCTTAACCTCGGCCATCTGCCTGGGAGATCTGGGGACTGATTACTTTGTAAAATGCTGTTCTTCGAGTCGTCTTGGATCCAGATTTCACGGCAGCATCTCGGAGCGGTCCGGTGGCGCCTCTGCCCCTCGTCTGGGCTCTAGCGCGTTTGACAAATGCAGCCTCCCCTTCTCCCAAGGAGATGATGGACTCGTGTTTACACTCCAGACAGCCACTAACTTCTCCGATCTCTCCCTCCCAACCCCCACTGCCTCTCCCCTCTCTCTCTCCCCCCCCCCCCCCCCCCGCCCCCCTCCATTTTTTCTTTTGGTTCTAACGAACAAAAAGCAGCATTTGGTGCCAGCACACTGTCCTGTTCTGCTTTTGCATCACGACCACGCAGACCTCATTCATCACGGATCCTTCTCCTGGACAGTTCCCCACTTTGGCTGTCAGTCGTTTCTCGTCACGTCACCTTCTTCCTCCACAGATACCTACTCAGGGAGAGAGCACATCCCAGGAACAGCCGCAGGCAGAAAAACCCTCCCCCCGCCCCCCCCCCGCCCCGTGCTCCCTGCGACCGCCCTTCAGGCCCCATGGCTGGGTTTTCCCAGGGCTCGGGAAATACAGGAACAGAGAAAAGGCCCCACCACTGCAGGAGCTGGTGCTAACGCAGCTTCCCCGGGGCCCAAGCTAAGGGTACTGATTTAGTGACGATTTTCCCCAAGCCCCAAACACCTTTCTGACCGGGCTGTTCACATCAGTCCCTGCCAAAATACTTGCAGTGCTGGAGAACGGTGCTGCTGAGATAGTTAACAGCGTCTAAAGGTAGGCTAGGAAATACTGAGCGGCTGGTTAGCAGAGAGTGGAAAAAGGAGATGCCGAGGGTAGTATTTCAGGGGTCCTAATAAAGCCCCAGTAGATTGCCATTTTTCTCAGAAGAAGGATAGAGATATGAGGGCATCTGTTTAACCCTTTTATTAGTCTTTTAAAAAGCAGGAAATGAGGTAAAATCTTTAAATTATTTTGACTTACATGGCTTACAGCTCACATAGTTGGTAGCTTGCAACTATCAGCTACTGCAAGATGTGCATGTGCCATTAAAAAAAAAAAAAAAAAAAAAAAAAAGAGAGACACAACAACAACAACAACAAAACCCCCAAACAAACAAAAAACCACAACAGGAACTGTAGGCCCGAACTCCCATGAGTCAGTGTTTAATAACTAACTAGGTTCAGCCCTGCGTGTCTATGTGTGTTTATATTTCCATTGTCAAAGAATAAGGGTGTATGTTCTTCACATGTTAGATTTGCAATTTCATGTTGATTTCAACATTCCCTAACGACCCATCCCACAGAGGTGTCTAAAAGCACCTACAGATTATCTCCCATCTCTCTACTACTCTAATGTGACACACCTACCTACATTTTAGGGGTACATCATTCGAGACAGATTTACAGTTCAAGCCTCTCAGCAGACAGGAGGAGAGATCTGTGTGGAATATAAATTCAAGAATGTAATTCTTTCTCAAACAAATAATCTGCTCCCTTTCAAATATAATTAATGTTTTGATAGTGCATTTCTTGTGAGAGAGAGATACAAAAACAGAGGCAACCTCTTGGATCTCTGTTTGTATATTTGCAACAGGAATTTACAGTACCTATCTTGTGAATGTGACAGATAGGGTGTTTTAAACATTTAGAAGTTTATTTATTAGCAGAACTACAGCAGAAAACTGATAGGTCTTCGCTATCCACTGTGCCCAATTTACGCACGTTTTTGTTGCAAAGGAAATTGCAGTTGCAGGAGGAGGGCATTAGTCTTTCATTGGGATGAGAAATGTTTCCTAGCTCTCAGGATGCAGCCTTCTGTCCTGTTGTGCTCGGGAGGCACATGCCCTTGCGCTTTGTCTTTCATTCTCCTCTATCTTTCCTCTGTGGGGCTGAGCCCACATCCCTTTTTCGCCAGCGGGGAGCTAAGGAAAAGCCCCCTAACACAGTGGGAACAGACAGCATTTCGGTTTTGACAGTCTTCAGCGTTCAAACTGGTCCGAGCAACGACGTGTTTCAAGTCATATAGTCTGAACAAAGCCGTGTTTGAAAATGCTCAGAACATTTGTCAGATGCTTGTTAAATACTGTTATACGATCGTATGGCTCATTAGTTATAGATCCGCTACCAAATCCAGCGGGGCTGAGTTATCTTTTTTTCCTTCTCCCCCTGTCTCCCTCTCTTTTCTTGTCTCTCTCTTTTCTTTCTAACACGGATTTCACGGGAAGGTACGCCAAGGCGACTCTGCCGTGCAGGGAGACACGGAACTGAACGACATCCATCCCGAATGCCTACATCGTTCCTAAAGCACAACACAAAATTGCCTTGGTGCAAAAACCTCTGTTTTAACTCCAAATGATACAACCGGTGGAGATCGGCTTGAGACCGAAGCCGTCTGGATACTCCTATCCAGTTCGTGAATGGTCAGACTCGGCTTTCACTAGCATCAAAAGTAAATTTCCCATTCGTACCGCTGGAAACTGCAGTGGGTTCCCATTATGTCTATAGCCTAGCAATACATTTTGGCATGCCGTTTATTTCCATTTTTGAAAATCCGAGGGTTAAACGGAACCGTGGTATGGAGAAATTTTAAAAAGCACAGGTTTCCAGCTAGGGTTGCTTGCCTCGCTTTTCTCAAACCGGTATTTTTAAAGAAAGGGAGGACACATCTGAAAATAACTTTTCACAGAGAGAACCAGACCTGTAGTCGGTCTGGAAGTCTTTAGCAACAATAAACATTAGTAGTATGCGTCATTAACCCTAAAAAAAAAATCAGTGGACTTAAAGGTGTGGGGTTTGCATTTTCAAGATAGTTCAAGGCCGTCTAGTTGTAAAGGAAACAGACCTGGTTATTCTGATGGCACGCTTTCTTAAAAAAAAAAAAAAAAAAAAAAAAAAACCCACACACAAACAAAAACCACCACAAACAAATAACCCCACACAAACAAACAAACAAACAAAAACCACTCCAAAATTTTTCTCCGGAATTTATGGTCTCTGGATAGATTGTTACAGACCACAGAGTGTTACCCCCACACACAGGAGTAAGATAGCTTGGATTCGGAGTACACAATATTGTAACTCCTTCTAATTTTATCATATGTGTTCTCTGCGTCTACCTTTTCTAGAAACGCCTGAAATGTCTTGTAAACACCTGGACACTATGACAGAGATAACCTCAGTTCAATACAAAGTTACCAACCTCAGTCATTGAGATCCAATTAATTCGATGTTTGCCTCCAGTGATCTGTGAAAAAAACATACGGGGGGGGAAGGACACACACACACAAAAAAGAAAATATTTACCGCATTGATCTGATAATAACTAGGAAAACGTCAAATACACTCTTTTTAACTGATTTATTTTAAAAATTGAAAAAAGACTAGAAAGAACTTCGGTACCTTCGGGATATGCAACTGGTTTTTTTTTTTTGGTCAGAGGCTAACATTAGGCACGATCACACTTACGTTCAGAAAATATTGTTATTTTTCTTAATGGGGAAAATTGGACTCCCGCGACTTAGATCTGTGGTTTTTAGAACTGGGATGGAAATTGGACTGACACCACTTTGCACTTTAACAATCGGATTTCGTCAGGGTACAAGTTGTTTGTTTAACCCGACAGCTCCGTGCACCCCGTCGCACGCTTTTACACACTCATTAAAACGATTATTCACGACCTGTCGAGTGTTTTCTCGTTCATTCACAGGAAAGACTTAGCGCTCCAAGATTCGAGCGCGTACGGTCGGCTATACCACGGGCCGAGGGGAGAGATTACTTATCTCTGTGATCATCTGATGCGAGGCCGTCTTATCTCTACAGGTCGGAAAGCAGCAGTTGCTGGAGGTAAAAGAGGGGGGGAAAAAATCCCTCCCCCCGCCTCCCCGACACAACTTGCCGAAAGCAAAAGGCGAGGAGGACCCGAAGAAGAGCGCTGCCCGCCGCGGAGCGGGGCTCGGCACTCGCTCTCCCCCACGCAGCTCCGTGCCCGCTGCCCGACCTGTAGCGCGGGCTCCCGCGGCGCCGCGCCCCGGGCTGCAGGCGGGACGGGGGCAGCGCGCCCGGCGTGGCCCGGCATGGCCCGGCCTGGCCCGGCCTGGCCCGGCGTGGGGAGGCGTGGGGAGGCGTGGGGAGGCGTGGGGAGGCGGCCTTCCCTTCCCGCACCCGGCTTCCACGCCGCCCCCCGCCATCCACCCCGCCGGGAGCTCGCTCCCCGCCGCCGAGGTGCCTCCGCCAGCACGGGCGAAGCGGAGAAGGGAAAGTATTGAGAAAGCAGAGCCCTCCCCGAAACGGCCGCAAAAGAAAATGCCAGCGTCGGGGGGGGGGGGGGGGGAGGAAAAAAAAAAAAAAAAAAGTGTGTTAAAATAATATGTCAAAATGTCAGCATTCTGCGGTCCTGGGAGAGGGTGGCTGGAAACCAGACGGTTTAGCAGAGAGGCCGGGGCGGTTCCTTTTGAACCGATTAAATCACTAAGCCAAAAAGCAACTTAAAATATCGCCTGCTTTAGACCACTCCGATATTTGAATGCCGATCCTTTTTTAATTTTTTCTTTTACTATATCGATTCCTGATTTCTATATTCAGATTACCTCCGATTCTTGAATTCCATCTATGAGGAAACCCCAGGGGCCACTCTGTTGCTGGGAAGGTGTTTTACACTTACAAAGGAAGCCAAGGGCCCGGAAGGCGAAGCACACATCGACTCCTGTTCAGCCTCTGCGGATCCAGAAAATCATTTTTCATTTGGAAAATATCTAAACAGAATGCCCCTTTATTTAAATGACCCCGAATGCAACAAGGGATTTTAATCTGAGACGGTTTCCTAATTGCTCGAAAGGCAAGCACGTATAAGTAATTTGTTAAACTTATTGGATTGCAATAATCCACTATCAGGTTAGCTAAGAATGGATCTGTCAAGTGTGTTTCCCAGTCTAAGCTCTTTCTTTCAAACCAATCTGGTATAATAATTAGCAGACAAAGAACCTGAAATATGTAAGTAAATACCTAAAGTTCTGCATAAATAAACATACTAATCAATAGCCAGCTACTCAACCCTTGTCTTATTGATGAAGAGACAATCGATTTTGCTGTTCCAACCTGCAATCAGAGATCTGTATTTAATTATTAGTACTTTTGCCGTCACTGATTTAATAATAAAAATAGAGTTAATAAGTCCTACCCTTCCGCTTAAATGCAAATGATAATGATGACATAACTAAAGGCAAGTTACGCTTCCCAGAAAAACAAACAACTTTGCTCAAATAGAATAGACAGCAAGCAAGAAAAGGAACATGCAGTGTTGCCTTTTCTGATGAATGCTGGAGGACACTTTCAGGTTCAGAAAAGATCAGGCAATATACGTGCATATATACACACGTGTATATATAGCTATAGAGATATGGAGGGAAAAGTTCACTGATAAAACAACAATGTAATTTTTATTTGCACAATTCTCATCTGCTTTTTCATAGACCCATAGAGTGAGTGTATACTACACGCCAATAAAAACACTTTTGCCGTTCTGTAGCACTGTGATTCTCTCCTCCTGAGGCACTCTCCATCAGAAATGCAGTTCAGAAACCTAAAAGGAGATTTACTTATCACTAGTGTGTTTTAAAGTTACCTGTGAGCCATGACATGATAAATATATAACTCATTGTGTGATACGTTTAACCATCTCCCTCCACAGACCTCCCTAATAATCTGTCCCAGCTCTGTTTCATTCAGGGTCTAGCGAAAAGTCCTGTCGGAGCCGTCATCCCCATTTAGAAATATATTGGGGTGGGGATGCGAGTGTGTTTGGGTGTGTAACGAGCATAAAAAGGGGGGAAATGCAAGTCCTAGTATAGCATCACCGAGATTTTTGCTTCAAAAGAACAGTCCGGTAACCGGTGAATATTACCCGTACTTAATTCTCGAAAGTATTGCAGCCTTTTGGGACATGCAGTGCCTCACAATGAGCTTTTGCTTATTTTTATGAAAATGCAACTTTTTTTTTTCCATTTCTCTTTTTTTTAAACTGTCTTCCAAGGCTGAGAAAGAACTCCTCTTTTTTACTCTACATCCAGACTTCAGCCAGATTTTTTGGCAGATACCTGTCTCCTCTTGGTTATGATTAATTTAACAGACGAGCTAATATTGATCAGATCATTTCTGGGTGGAAAGGAAGTGGGGGGGGGGGGGGGGGGAGGGGACGACGGGACGGAGAGGGGGCTGCCACTTCTTTTCCTTCCACTAACGAAGAGTGCAGGGCTAAGACTTGACTTGGAGGGCCTCCAGGTGAACGGGGAGCTCGGCGGGGTCTCCCCCGCAGACGGGCCGCTGCAGACCCCATCCCTCCGCCACGGCCGCGGGAGACCTGCCGTGGGCGTCGCCGGCTCCCGCCGCTGCGGGCCGGGAGCGCCCCGGAGGGGAAGGGCTCCTTTCACGTGTTCCTACCTCCCTGTAAAAGATGCCCCTGCGAAATCAATAGTAAAGTGCTCTGAATTCCGCACCGCGGAAAAAAAATAAACCCAAGAGAGCCCGAGCTTCGTGCCGCCTTTGTAGCTCGAAATTCAGGCTCCCTGGCCAGGCGGCTCCGGGCGAGGAGAGTTTTCACCTCTCGGTCTTAGGTTAAGCAGTTCTTTGCAGCTAACTTTACAGGGATGCTTTACTCACCTCAGGGTAGGGTGACAATGGCAGGCTTTTCTCAGACTCCCCCCCGTTTAGTCTTTCCTCTCAAATCACGGATAACTCCAAATACATTTGGAGGACTCCCTAGAGATAATTCTTTGAAACGGACTTTGCAGACGGTCCGCATTCATTTCCTCGATTGAGAAGAACAAATCCGCTCGCTTTAAGTCTAATTCGCTAGCCTGATGCTGTATTCTGTTACACGGTCTTGAGGAAAGGGGGGGGGGGGGGGGGGGGGGAGTTGCTGGTAGTTGCTTTGGTTATTTCTTTATTTTGACGGTTTGTTTTATTTCCTTTGATGTTGTTTTTCTAGGTTTTGCTGGTTTACTTTGCCCCGGTGGAGTGGGAGGTGGGTTTTGCGATACCGTTCCTGGATCGGAGCATCCTGGACCAGTTCGCAGGAAGAGGACTTGAACTCTTAAATGCGTTTCCCTACGGCACAGCATGTGTCTCTTGGTGACTACCAAGACGCAAACCTCAGTCAGTACGGAGAAGGACACTTCAATTTTTTCTCCTTTCTGAAGGGGGGGGGGGGGGCGGACTCAAGCCCCCCAAACACAAATGCCTGCCGCCTGCAAATCGCAGATTCACCCACTGGCGGGTGAGCGCCGGGACGTAAGAGAGGCCCCGAATCACAGCGGCTCTGAGGAAGGCGGCGGGGCTCTGCGCGGCCGGTTCCCGCGGAGCCGGGACGGGGCCAGCGACTGTACCGCGAGGCACGAGCGCCCCCAGCCCGCGGGCCGCGCAGCGCCGCCGCCGCCGCGCAGTGCCGCCCGCCACCCGCCGTCCGCCCGGCCCGGCCCCCGCCTCGCCCCGCGGACACGCGTGTCGGGGCACGGCGGCTTCTGGCGCGGCTTGCCGCGGCTGGCCTCAGCTTCTGCCAGAGCCGCCGGCGTGTCGTCTGCCCGCCTCAAACCTGCCCCGGGCACACGCGGGAGTGGGTGCCGCTCACCGCACAGCAGGGCGTGGGGAGTCTCACCCGTGCCCCGCGGGGCGCCCCGGGGCAGGTTTGAGGCGGGCAGACGACACGCCGGCGGCTCTGGCAGCAGCTGAGGCCGGCGTGTGCTGTGCGTGTGCGAGCGCACGCTCCCCCGGGCCCGGCGCCCTTCGCACGGTGTGAGGGAGAGAGCCGCTCCGTACCGCCGCCCCTGCGCTCACGGCTCACGGCACCGCGGAAAACTTAATTTTGCTGTATATTCAAAAAATCAATTATTTTCATGAGGCCACAAATGGCGGGAGCAAGGGGGTTAAAGTCATCCGCCGAGTGGGACGCGAGCCGTTGCTCTTTCTCTCCGCCACGCCGGGACAACAAAACGAGAACAAGTGGGTCCCCAGAGGGCCCCGTCCCGGGGTCCTGCCCACGCACCCCACGCCTGCCCCCACCCGCAAGCACGAGCAAGCTGAGCAAATCAGCGGTTTAAACTTCCGCCCCTATCCCGAGATTGCGGTTTGCGGCACGTAAATCTCCATCCATCCAGAACGCAGCCACGGAATTTGGGGAGTGGGAAGACAAAGGGAGTGCCTGGAGCTCTCCGATGAGCGTGAACATTGCCCGTGATCGGGTCGGCGGGTGTAAGGGCGCATTTGCTCCGCTGGAGCACTCAGAGCAAAGCCCAGCTCAGTTTTAGATGTACAGTTTTTTTACAAGGTCTCTCTCCTCGCTGTCCTAGAATTTTTGGCTTTTAGTCGCTTTCCTGAGAATTTAGGGATATTAGCACTCTTTACACAACCCCCGAAAGGTGCGAGAAGCCCATAGTTTTTTCTCAAACGACAGGCTCAGATTTTTTAGAAATAATTCATTACGGAATCCGCCTATACTCGCCATGCTAAAATCGTCTTTCACACAGCAGAGATGGAACAAATTTCATCCCGGAATGAGTGGTGGCGGGGAATTTTGCCTAGCCCCCATAATATTTCTACGCTCAAGCGTGACCAAAAAGACAGGGAACGCTCAGGGATCTGCTGGAACCGCGCTCCCTCTCATCCTGATACCAGCGGACACGAATCACGAGTGTAGCTACTTGACACCTGAGTGTAAAAGAGGAGTAAATTCCGCACTCACCCGGTGCTGGCGTAGGACTCCCATCCCCAAGGGCCACCGTGCGCCTTTCTTGCAGGTAGAGGCAGTTTCTCCTGGCATCTTAAAAAAGGCAAACACAACATTGCACTCCTGTGACTTTCTCTGGCGTTAGTGGCAAACAAGCAAACAAAGAGCACGTTAACAAAATAAGCTAAAAAAATCTACAGATAAACCATGAGAACTGCGAAACCGGCGAAGAAACTTCCAACTTACCGATTGAAACGAAAGAGCCCGAGGGGGAGGGGGGAGGCCGGGGGAGGAAACACTTTGAGGAAGAGACCAAAAAAAAAAAAAAAAAGAGAGAGAGAGAAAAATCCTAACATTAGGCACACGCAGTTTTGGTGTAACTGGTGCTTTGAAACTGTGCTTCGGTTGCACGGGCGATCTGCTTATCAGGGGGCACGGGGAAACAGTACGTTTAGACAGAAGTCTGTCATCTCTATTCATTCGTATCACATGGATCTGCCTGTTGGGAGAAGAAGTAGGGAAGGTTTTCTTGAAGTGCACCTACCCTTCTGGCGGGAAGGCTTGCTGGGCAGGTTTCTTCTGGAGGGTCCCATCTCTCTGGAGTAGCTGCAGTGGAGTTGAGGGCAGGTTCTCCGGTGAGGTAGGAATGTGCAGGAACTCCGCCCTCTGGGCACAGTCACACAAACCCAGCAAAACAGCCACAGCCAGCCCTAAAACCTCTAATGATCTTCACCTTCACCTCTTTCTAACCCAGTTCTCCACCACTTTTTGACCCATTTACCCAGGCACCTTCACCACGGGATGGGGAGGGGGGGTATTCAAAACAAGAACATCTCGGCAGTTTTGTGCACTGAAAAGCTACTACAGACACTAGTGCATGGATAAACACCTCTGTAGGGTTGTGTGTGTCTGTCTGTCTGTATACATATTTAGTGCCATTCGTTGTAGTTGTAGTTGTGTAATATGTATGCGCATCTACTTTCTTTCATGGGCGGGTGTATTATTCGCGATTATACAATGAAGTACATAGCTGTGACTATCTACAGGCAGACTTTTGTTTGTTTGTTTGTTTCTGTCCTAAGGGAAAATACGAACAATTAAAGAATATAGTCACTAATAAAACAGTGAGTTTTGCTCAACGTTCTTTCTTAAGCAAAACTCTGATGTGGTTCAGTCAAAACGTAACCGGCGTTCAGTGGGAGTTTTGCTTCAGTGAATAGTGAATACGTGGTGATTGAGACCTCATATTAACAGAAGTGGTGAGGGGGTGTGTACCTGAATCATAATTTCTGACATAAATCTTAATAATCATCATCAGAAGTTATAAAGAGTAAATTGACGTCCCAGTTAAACTATTTTTTCACGTACCGGATTAAAAAAAAATATCACTCCCCCAAACAGTAGTTTTGTGCCATTTAAGGCAAAATATATTATTGTTCACTTCCTTTTAAACCCTTTCGTAAGAATACATTCCACATAATGGATCATATTTTACTGAAACAAAAGAAAAATATTTAAAATATGTCAAAAATTGGTTGGCCAAATATCGCATTGTAGATTCCAGTTACAGTTTATTATTCCTCAAACATGTTTGCAAAGGCAATCTTAAAATCGTAATTGGAGGTTTCTTGATGAGCAGATTTCTTCTCCTACGATCTATGCGATCAAAGTTAATCACCTCAAACATCAACTAGGAATATAACAATAGCTCCTTAATTCCATAAAGACCATCTGTCCCCCATAAACACTCTAAATTAGGAAACGCTAAAGAAACGACGCAAAGACACCGCAACATTCTAGAAATGTGCATATTAAAAAAAAAAAAAATCTGAAAGCTTAGCTTGAGGATTTTACACATAAACCACCAAAGAAACAAGTATCAGATAACAGAATTATTGCCTGCTTAAAAACAAAACAAAACCAAAAAACCCCAAACAAACAAAACCCCCAAAACCAACCAAAATCCAAACCCAACCAAAAACCAACCACAACCTCACAATTAGTACCGAGCGAGCCTCTGCAAAGAGTAGCCTAAAAGACATCTTCAGCGAACAAAAGGGTTTCTCTTGCTGGGGAGCAGGCAAAGGTAAAGGCATATTTGGGGCCTTGGCAGTTTCGCTACAATCCGTGACAACTTTAGCGCTTTTTTTTTTTTTTTTTTTTTCCCCTTACAAAGACAGTCTCATTGCTGGTAATATGTGTATGGAAACGTGAATAAATTACCAGCTCAACAGCTACCCCTTCCCCCAGTGTAAGAGCAAGAGGGAAAAGTCTGTGGCACCTGAACTGCTTAGGCAGCACTTTGCTAGACTGAACCTAAAGGAGACCATTGAGAGAGAGTGCTTGCTTAAACGAAGTCTGGAGAGACATACATCAGGGCTACCCTTTTCAGGAATTATTATGCATCACGCTTATCTAATTAATGCTTATTAGCCAACCCCAAACTCTGACATGGCGAGATTCTGTTTTCCTCCAACCTGACTGGTCTTTTTCCTCCTTTTAGTATACTGTCATCGGATTTTTTTTACATTGCGAACTAAATAATACTTTTAAGTATGTGCTATTGGATTTCCTACAGTATACAACCAATTGCAAGTGGTTAATAATAAATAATTTCCTTTGTCAGCTGCAGCAGATGCCATTCTTTTAATTTGCTTAGGCACAAGTATACAGAATGGGATCTCGAGGCTTCAAGAGTTTAAATCACACCTATTTCATTTTATTGTTTCTGATAGGCTTGCTGTAAAGGAGTTCTGGTTTTTAGTTTTTTGCCATCACTTCTTTTAATGACAATAGAGTGAAGAATATGGGGGAGGGTAGGCGCTTCCAAGTGGTGGTATCATCTCTTTATCCCCAAACAAAGCAACCTTTTTCTCATCGTGATGATTAATTTTGAATTGCAGAAGTGAGAGTGAAAGCCAAGAATATCAGAGATTTCTCTCCTTCTCCCCCACACAGTGCAGAGCTGGGTGTCCCATCTCTCATCCGTAACCTTTCACTCCTCTCTCTTTCCTGCAGATCTGCTTGCATCTGTTTATTTATTACTTATTTTCGGAAGACTTCCCCTCCCTCTCCTTATTCTTTCCGCATGACAAACACTCTGCTTTCAAGAATTCAGATTCGCTGTTGCTTCTTTATTCACTCCCCGGCATTTTTTTTCCTTTTTCTTCCTCTTTTCCGTCTTTCTAAGATCAGCTCTTTAAAGCGTTTGCGATAATATCTCCGACCTAGAGATTATTTTTCACTGGGCCTATTGTGAGCAGTCGCCGGCTTATTGCACTGCTGCAGAGCCCAGTTTAGACTACACAAACGTAACAAATGAACAACTTGTCCTCTGCGGACTCGCCGCGGGGTCCAATTAGTTCCTAAACCTTTTGCACAAGTTTTCTAATTATTTTCAAGAGTCACGGCTTTTATAGGCTCCCCTAAACTCATCAAGAAACCAATTCTTTTTAGGATTAAATGCTTCTTAAAATTACTCGTCGCGTTGCCCCCTTAGAACTCGTGGCTTGCTCTCGGGGCAGCGGAGCGTACTTGCGGGCGGCCGCGGGGGGACTGGGCTGCCGCGGCGGGCGGGGAGCGAGAAGGAGCTCCAGTGCAAAACTTTCCATTTAAGTGCATCCACGCAGGTTTGGGGGTTTGGGTTTTCTGGCTTTGTGGTGTTTTTTTTTTTCTCCCCCCCCCCCCCAGAACGTTGGAACATCGGTATGCAAGCCAAGGGCGTCACGTGACCCCGCCAGCCCTCCGCCTGGCCGCAATGGGCTGCGACCCCCCCGCCGCCCGGGGGCCACGGGGGCGCGGGCAGAGCTCCCAGATGGGACACGGTCGCTACTTTTGCAATATTGAAAGCCAAAGCGTTTGCAGCATTAAAAGTATATAAATACATATAGTATAAGTACTTCCGGAACAGTGTTCCTTTAAGGTAAGGATCGCATTTTATCCACATACGGATCATAGCTTGTTAAATTTGATCAAATGACTATATGAAAGCTAATATGTATATGTATATACACACACATACACATTCATAGTTAGTTTACCTCCGGTTGACATAGAGTCGAAATTAATTTCCCTCAGAAGAACAACTCTTTGAATGCATTTCAGAGATTGCAAGAACAACATGTATCTATGTAATAATGCACCTTTTATTTTTCTAATGTGTGCACACATACTTAAATTTTAGATCTGTGTGTATATATATATATATACGTACGCAATTTGAAGCACCTTCAACGTAAGGCAGTTTCCAGTAAGACACCCTACCTCATCCTAACCAATTTTAAGCAAACTTGATCAGAGTTCTGCCCCAAAATGGACATCACTACGGTGGCCGTGATGTTTAATTAAATACCCTGATCCTTTACATTTGAAAATACTGTTGTTAAAGACAATATGATCGGAGGTACGGGGGGCGGGGGGGGGGGGGGGCGGGGGGGGCGGTGCGGAGGGAGAAAGGAGCATATGAAAAATGGTGGACTGCTGTAATAAGCAGCGCTCTGATCTCCCTGTAACTTTAAAGCCTCTGGCATATTAATTTTAGTTAATAAAAGAGACAAAAAAACTATCAAGTATATATGAATTTAGCCTATTTTTTTATTTCTGTGTGTTCATAGTAAACATTTTTGTAAGTGACAAACACGGGCATATGACCACAGTATCACAATCAAGAAATTTTAAGACGACATTAACAATCACTCAAATTTATGCGGCATTTGCGCAACACAGGTTACATATTTGCAAGGTTTACCTATAAGTACAATAGGTATTAACATTTCACTACATTTAGAAAAAAAATAAAGGTGACCTGTTAGTGACCACATACATCAAAATATACACAACACAAACTGAAGGCAATCATTAATTTTGTCCCCTTCTGATTCATTTGAACGGGCAGTGCTGCAAACTGAAATAATGTTGCTGTTTTTTTTAAATTACTCCGTACACTGAGTGCATTTTCTAAAACCCAATCTTTGGTCTAAAAGTAAACAAACAAACAAACAAACAAAAAAAGGAACCCCAAAAAAAAGAAGTTCAGTAAAGAAAAGGATAAAATAATAAATGGCCAAAATGTAGTTCTTGGGCATCTTTCAGTATTAATTCTGCTTAAATACAAATCACATTTTAAGGTTTTTATAGTTTTCATAAATTTAGTGTTTGGTTTTTTTTTTTTTTTCTCTCAAGGTCTGCACCCACCGACATATCCATGATAACTTATAATACTGCAAACATGGAGAATCTGGCGGCTTTTAGTGATAGACTTATCATATTTGAATAAAAAAATTGCAAAAGCAGTCACTATTTAGATACACATTCTACTATAATTTTGTCTTCCAAACTTCATAGTCTACAATGTAATCTCCCCACATTGCACCTTGCTGACACTCCTCACCTTGGTGGAATAATAAACAACCCTAAAGACTGAACAAACGTACAGAAAATGGGGGACTTAATAAAAAATACCTGGACTTTTTTGTTTTGCTTTTTTTTTTCTTTTAATTATCATTTACAATGCAAATGTGTGTAAAATGTTCACTTACAGTCTGATCCCATGGATGTTAATGTATTAAAGGGTTTGAAGAAGACCCCTGATTTTGATGTGTGAAATAATCAGAAAGTCCTCCGGAAAGTCCCGTTGTAAAACTTGGCAAAGAAGGTCTTAAGGACTCACAGGGGAGAGTGGAGGGCGCCTGTGGCGACGTGGAGGAGGAGGCTGCCCTGGCCGTCATTGAAGTGCTGCTTTGAGAAGTCATTGAAGGGTGAGGAACATGGGGGAAAAAGTAACTCGTCTGTCCTGCTAGGAGGTTTACAGAGCAGGGGTTTAGGGAATAGGTGCCGGAGCAGGGAACTGACAAGCCACACGGCACTGAGGCGGCCAGAGCTGCTGCTGTGAGGTGATGAGTGGCATAAGGTATCTCTCCATTGACTAGTCTATCAACACTTAACCCATTAGACGTGGAAAAGGAGTGGTTGTTTCCCAAGGAGTTTTGAGTCAACACTGAGCTGTAGGGCATGGGGTGGCTGGGGTAGGCGGACGTGGTCCCATTGTAACTCAAAGTGCTGCTGGCCCGGGGGTGGTGCAGGGAGAGGAAGGGGGACATAGGCCAGTACAAGGATCCTGCCCTATCCATGAATGTCAGTCCGGTGGAGGTGAGCCGGGCGCCCCGCTTGAAGGCCAGCTTGGCCCGCGAGGTGGTGGAGCGCCGGCGGAGCTTGCCGGTGGTTCCCCCGATGAAGACGTCGTCGCTGGAGGGGTCCAGCATCCAGTAGTTCCCTTTGCCCGGGTCGTCGTAGTGGCGGGGCACCTTGACGAAGCACTTATTGAGCGAGAGGTTGTGGCGGATGGAGTTCTGCCAGCCCTGCTTGTTCTCCCGGTAGTAGGGGAAGTTCTTCATGATGAACTCGTAGATGCCGTTGAGCGTGAGGCGCTTTTCGGGGCTCTGCCGGATGGCCATCATGATGAGAGCGTTGTAGCTGAACGGCGGCTTCTCGTACTTGCCGTTCTTCTTCTCCCCCTCCTTCCCGCTCTCCCCGTCCTTGGCCCCCTCCGCCGCCCCCTTCTTCTCCTCCGCCGCCTTCTCCTTCTCCTCCAGCTCCGCCGCCGCCGCAGCCGCCGCGCCCGCGTCGCCTTTGCCCGCCAGCATGTCCGCCTTGGCCACCTCCAGGGCGCCGGAGGCGGCGGCGGCGGCGGCGGGGGGCGGCAGGAGGAGCTGGCCCTTCTCCTCGTCCTCCTCCTCGGCCGCGGCGGCTCGCTGGGGCTGCTGCGGCGGCGGGTGGGGTGGTGGTGGTGGTGGTGGTGGTGGTGGTGGGGGTGGTGGCTGTTGTGGTGGCTGTGGCTGCTGTGGTTGTTGTCGCTCTGGACGGCTTCGGGCACCAGGCTGTTTATGCTAAAGGAGGATTTCGGCAGCATTTTCACTTCCTTCCTATCTCCCATGTCCAACATCACACACTAGTCTGAGGGGGAAAGTTGCAGCGGCCGAGGGAGCAGCGCGCGGGGCGGCGGCGGCGGTGGCCGAGGCGGCGGCGGCGGTGGCGGCACCACCGGCGGCGGCAGCGGCGGCGGCGGCGGCAGCGCAGTTGGACCGCAGTCTCAAGCGCTGGCAAGTCATGTAGCAAGGACAGGAACCGCCGGGAGGGAAAAAAATAATAGTAATAATAATCACCAATCAGATAAAATCAAACCGAGTCAGAGCGGAGGAAAAAAAAAAAAAAAAAGGAGAAAAAAAGGGGAAAAAAAACCCTCTGAAAGCCCAACAAAAAAAAAAAAAAAAAAACCAACACACAAACACACACAAAAAAAAAAAAAAAAAAGCTACTTCATGGTGCCTGGTTCCCCCGGCAAGCAGAGCAGGGGGGAGGAAGGAGCAGCCGCAGCCGCGGGTCGGCGAGGAGCGAGCGGAGACGGGCTATACAGACCGCCCTGGCCGCAATTAATTTCAGAGCTGCAGACACGCACCGGGGCTGTAAAAAATTTTTTGGTTTAACCTTTCCCACCGGCCGCCCAATCAGGGCCGGCGGCGTGCCGGCGCGTCTGCCCGCCCGCCGGCCAATGGCGGCCCGCCGCCCCGCCTCTCCCCGCGCCCGCCCCCCGCCGCCGGCCCGCCCCCCGCCGCCGCGGCTCCCGCGGCGCAGGGATACCGGCGCAGGGGCGCATCACCGCGGCGGTTTGCGCGCCCCCCCCCCTCCCCCCCCGCGCCCCCCCGCCCGTCGCTCCGAGCACAAATCCCCTCACGCCAAACAAACAGCGCCCGTCCCACGGCTGCGGGCCCGGGCGGTTTGCCTACTTCGTAGTTTAGCCGGTGGACTAAAGTTGCCCCGTCCCTCTTTGCCCCCTCCTCTGGCGGCGAAGGAGGCGGGGTGGGAGGCCGGGTGGGTGAGGAGGCCGCGGCGCACCGGCGGCGGCGGAGGTACTACTTTGCGGATCCCGCCGAAGTCGCTCGGCGAGTTTATTTTTTCTAGGCCCCGGTGTCAGTTATTTCTATTCGTTATTTTACCAAGAGGGAGGGAAAAAAAGATACTCAGCTGGCGGGGACGCAGCCGGCGGGGCGGACCTCTGGCCGCCTCAGGCCCGGGGTCCGGCAGCGGCCCGGGGCGGAGGCCGCTGCCCGCGGCCTGCCGGGGAAGACGGTCTGCTCCGGCCCGCTCGGTCCGTGTCCGCCACGCTCCGGAATGTGAGTTGGGAAGGCACGGAAAGGAGCGGACCCTCTCCTCTCGCCTCCTCTCCGCTCTCTCTCCGTGTCTCCGGCGGCCGGGCGCGGCGCCAGGCCGGCGGCGGGGCCGGGCACCGCGTTCCCCTGCCCGCCGCTCCCTCCCCAGCCCCGCGCAGCTCCCGCTCGCCCGCCGCTTCCCCTGCGGGGCCGCCGGCGCATCGCGGGGGCGACGGGGCCCTCCTGCGTCCTCCTTTGCCTTGCAGGGTGGTTTCAGCCAGAAAAGCGCAGGCCGCGTGTCAGGTGTAAAAAATAAATAATAGCATTAATAACCCCGTGAAATATATGTCGCGATTTCTTGCCGCCCCCCCGACTCGACCTGGCCCGGCCCGGCCCGCGGTGTCCGGCCACGGGGTCTCGGTTCCGCGGGTTTAGTCTTGCTGTGGGAGGGGAGAGGGCGGGGGCAGGGGCTCGGGTGCCCCCGAGGCCGATGGAGCGGATGGGGACCGGCGCGCTCCGCCCGGCGCCCTTCGGCTACTGCGGCGGCAGGGACTCGGGCTCACGGCTGCGGCTTCCCGGGACCGCGGAACTGGGTCTTAATCACCCACATCACGTCGTTTCTCACCGTCAGCACGGGGAGAAAAATCAGCCCCGAAACAAAGCGAAATAAATCGCTCAGCTTTCTTACTTGGGAAGCAGAAGGGGAAATGTAACGGATAGAGAGAGTGCTGATCCCATTCAAACCGAAGCTGTAGGCAAAGGCAACGTATAGCGCCCCGTTAAGCTACCCAAAGTTTACGGTTGTGCTGCAGCGAAAAAAAATGTGCCGCAGAAATAATACGTGCAGCTCAAGCCCAGCTAAAACAATTTATCCCGGGAAAATTCAGGTTAGAGCTCCGTGCAGCAAACGTGGTTGTGTGTAGATGTGCGTTTTATGTATGTGTTTGTATGTGTATGTGTGTGTCTGTGAGGGAGGGAGAGCGAGTGTGAGAAAGGGAGAGTAAATAACGAGAACAATTACAATGGACCGGTAATAAACAATTGCAATTGGGAATGGCATGAACTCTGTGCATTGGATTAACCTCGAATGACCTCACCACAATTGTATTTATTTATCCAATTTCATAACAGGTTGCTACTGACAAAAAAAGAGATAAAAGTCAATGATCGACCACGCTTATTTTTTACCTTTTTTTTTTTTTTTTTTTTTTTTTTTAGAAATGCGGTTAAAAAAAATCATGTCAATTTGTAATTATTTCATTGCTCAACACTGAAGTCAATGTATGGGAATTCTCGAGGATGAGTGCAATGTGGAGGATATGACTTGACTCTACCATGGCAAGGGGTAAGAGGAAAGGTAAGATTCCCGCATATTATTATGATTATGATGATCATTAACTAATATGTGTCATTATGGTGCACTAGGATCCCATTAGGGTGGCTGGGCCCAGTGCGTTTTCCTACTCGGTCTAGCATGTAATGATTCGGTGTAACCGGATTCTTGAGAAAGGACAGGTTACGTAAACATTTACTGATGTGGAGTAACTATACTATTTGTACTCTGATATGCAGGAAGGAAAGTGTTGATTAACACAGAAGAAAAAAAAAGCGAAATTAGCTGATTGCATGCTCATAAGTGCAAGCTGTCATTGAACTGCTTTTAAAATAGACACAGCTGGGTGTTTGTGTTGAAAAATTTCTTGTGTTTTTGCTAATACTGAAATAAGCATGATTTTGTATACCAAACATTTTCAGATCATTAAAATTTGTAATCTGTGCTGGTTTTAAACACAAAGAAAAGAAACAGATTCATTTCGCTGTAAAATTTGCTGATATTATATTAACTCAATCAGGTCTGTACAAATGGTGTATTGTGCCTTATCAAATCGCTTTGATCCATTTAATACACAAAGTGCCAAACGTGTGTATTGTTTGTTAACATTGAACGTTTTATTCAAATCCCAGCTCTGCAGAGAACTGGAGGAGTTCTCGTTTAATGTAACACTGACATTGCCTGTTGAAATTTTAATGCGTTGAGGTGTTTCTTAGGTCAAAGCTGAGTTTACTTTGCGTTGTGATCAGGGATGAAAATGTAGCAAGGAAGAAAATAAATGTTTTATCTTTTTGCATTTCTGAGCAAAGGGCTAGCACCAAGAGAAGCACGCTTTTAAAAAGTTTCGTGATCTAGATTTAACATTCAGTCATTTGTCACGGGTGCAGGATAAAGCTCTGTGCACAAACATAGGATTTATATTATATTTTTTTTAATGCCGTGGATATACAGTTCTACCAAAAAAGGAAATGTTGCGTCCAATATGTAGCACATATCTTTCTAAGCCCATGAAGATTAATTCACTGTTTACAGGACAGAAAAGGATATGCAAGAGAAGCCACGTCAATTATTATTTCTGCTGGACTTTAAGTTTCGAGTCCCTCTCTTTTTTTTTTTTCTTCTGCCGAAAATTCTCCATTTATAAAACTGGAGATATTTACTTTGGAAATGTGGGAATCTTGCTCTAATGCCAGTTCTTCCCTGAGCTCTGCCCTGGCCACGACTCCCATTCACTTCAGTGGTGGCTTTGTGCGTCGTAGCACTGCGTGAGCGGCCGGTGTGACCCGTCAGCTCTGGCTAAACTCGAATTCTTCTAAGAAGGCCCCTCACGGCAACATTTTCTAATAGGGAAGTTTTTGTGGGGTGTCTGGAGAAGAAGCTTGTGTGTGGAGGGGAAGGACATGGCCCCAACCCCGTGAACCAGGGGTGGGTGTGCAGAGGGGACCCGGCTCCCTGCAGGGCGTAGATGCTCCCTCACCTGCGCGCTAGCCTGCGGTGTGGACCTGCCGCACTGAGCAGCGGGGATGGGCTGAGAGGGTCCGACTCCGGGGTCAGGATGGGGGTGAATGGCTGAGCTGAAACGTCCTGGCTGAAGTGCCATTCAGCAGCGATCTCCGTGCAGTTCTTGGATATAACTCATAGGAATAGTGTTTCAACAGCACAGTTTTCTCCCTCGTTTTTTTTTTTTTGGTTTTTTTTTTTTTGGTGGTGTTTTTTTTGTTTGGTTGGTTTTTGGTTTTTCTTTTTTAAATTTATGGTGTTTTGTTTTTTTTTTTTTAAATTAAAGGCCAAAGGAAAAACAGACCCTCTCCACTGTAAGCTCAATGGATATAGCGTACCCCCCCGCCACCCCCCAGCCCCAGCCTTCAATCCCCCTTCACACGGGTAGAGCGGCTCTGTACTCTCAGACTCTTTCAAGGGGTTAAGCTGCTAAAATGTACTGACAGCTTAAGAAATGAATGAGGGTTTTTTCAGCCATGAAGAAAGGGTATTTAATAACCACGCTTTGATGGCATCATGCTTCCATGAAACGAGTCGGGACACTTTGGTTTAACAGTCAGTAATATCACATTCGGTACAGTAAATGCCTGGATGTACGCATATTTAATTCTATTCCCCCTTGACTCTAAGCTTGCCTTATTTATTCCAGGTTACCTGGGCAATTAAGGTAAGGGCTGCTCAGCAGACACTGATACCCTGCTGCTAAGGCATGGCGAATGGGGACAGAGCGGTGCACTAACAAAGAGAAAGAGGTAGTCAAACATTTTGAAGAGGGGTGAATGGGACTGAAGGTGGACGGATGAATGCAGGCAAAGAGGGAGAGGAAGAAGTATTCAACGGTCCACCCTTCTACCCGCATTTGTAGATTTAAGTTTAGGTGTCCGTCTCTAGCCAACTTCCAGTTAATCCTCAACAGCTGGTAGTGGTGCTAAGGTTCAGTGATTAGAAGTTAGTCTATCTAGCATGCTGTATCCTTCTTCCATGGGTTTTGGTTACAGGTTATACGATTAGGATTGCGAGAACAGTAGTGAACTAAACTTCCCAGTAAGAGGTCTTCACACCAGGGAAGTGTTACTTTGCTGCAGCAGCCCTGCCTCGTCAGTCATTAGGAAGCTGCAGGTTGTCAGAGGCTTCTCTTGCGCGCACACACGCGCAGACACACACACGCACACACACAAAACCACAGCACTAAAACTAAATTAAGAAGCCGATGATTAAGACAAGCGTCTACGAGGCCTGTCATTTCAGCATCCTTCCATCATAACATTGTGGCACCGAGAAATTTGCTTGAAAACCCTGGAAAAAATGTCTATGGGAGAGCCTCGTGTTTGAGATAGCATAGATGTTAACATCAAATATAGACTGGGAACTGCCTCGGATGCAAGAGAGTATTCCGCAGAGGAAAGGAGCACTTGCAGAGACCTTTGGGCTATCGGCGCACACCCGAAACTGTGGTAAGTATCTCTCCCTTCTCTTGCAGCAGGTACGCAGGCACTGTGTGACTGGAACTGGACCGGGTTTGAAATCCGCAGCTATGTTCCCTTCGGAGACTTCGGGGAACTCCCCCTAAAGATAGAACTGTAGTGAAAAGTCCCTGCTGGATGACTAATGGTTATTGGCACTCAGTGCCCCTTTAAGGAGAGCAGCACATATTGTGCCGAAGACCTTGCAAGCACCCTTTAAATACAAACATTTTAAGTCCCCCTCCCATGCATCCCCACCCCTGTTGTTTTCGGGCTAGTTGTGTTGTATCTCCTCTCCCCCCCCCCTCCTCTAAGCTCTCTAGTCTTCCCTCCCCCCACCCCCATTCAGAACTAATTGCTCAGTTGCTTAAATGTTTCAAGAAGAGCTAAATTTCTCCATCCGATGATCTTTTGAGAAGCTGCACTTGCCATAAAGAACAGCCAGCGGGACACGGTATACCTTTGAGAAGCCTGCGCAGCTAGGGGAGAGGTAGCGTTAAAACAACGGCATTAACCAACTAGGTGCTAAGAGTTCCCCTCCTGTCGAACTTAGGAAGTTTCTTGGACGGGCAGAGGTCGGACGGAGAACGTGGAAATAGGGAACAATGGCTGTAAGGGCCAGAGAGCTTTGCTGATGTCGTGAGCGTAAGACAAGATAGAATAGTGACAGAAAGAGATCCGAGTAAACATTGGAGTATACGTTTCCCACGGGCGGCTACGCTGGGTGGAGAGGTCTGAATGAAATCGCCTTAATTAAAAGCTGAAGATTTTATTTATTTATTCCTGTAGCTGTAGAATACCATCCACAGAAAGCCTATGTGGAGAGTGTGGAGCATCCACTAGATTTGGTGTGTTCAGCTGCCACTGCCAGAATTTTTCAGAACAGATTATTTTTACACTCGCTGCCAACTTTAACGTTAAGACGTGCGTTTTTTTAGATCCTAAATGTCGCTATTATTTTATATGCCAGCATGCATAAGAGAGCCGTCACACCTGCCTAGGTAATACGTGTCCCTGTGTAACAAAAGCTCTCCCTAATTCAGGAATCAAACCGAAAATTAAAATATCCCTTAAGAATTACCCGTAGAGTTACGCAGACGACGATAATAAAATGCAGGGGGGAAATGGACAAGTTAAAAACCTGGTACTGTTCTCGAGGTTTAAATATGTCATTTTATTTTCTTCTGTGTTTACTGTTAAAATGTTCTTGGCCAACACAGTGCTTTTGCAGGAGTTATCAGATTGAATTAACGAATCGGGAAATAAAATACAGGGAAAAAGAACGACCTGGAGGAAAAAAAAACCAAAACACACCAACCTAAAAGTGCTCGAAGAGACTTCTAGCTGCTCTTTGACTCCAAAGGAGCTGTTGCTGGAATATTTTCATGGTGTTGTTCTAAAGCTCTTTAGCCTCTTATAAACGTAATCTTTGGCAAATGACACATGTATCTGGTTTTGCAGTTTTTCGGTAACTCGAGAGAAAAGACGCTCCCCCTCCCCGGCGCAGGGCCGGGCAGGCGCGCTCTCTCCTCCCGGCGCCGTGTCACCCGGGCGCTCCGCAGAGGGCGGCCGGCCGCGGAGCTGCCCCGCCGTTCGGCCCGCCCCGCACCTCCACCGCACCCCTCCGCTGAGCGGAACCCGGGCTCGGCGAGGTCAGCCGCACATCATCCGATTGTTAGGGCCTACAAAAGCGCAACATCCTCCCCTACCCACCCCCCGCCCGCCCGCCCCGGGGCCCCCTTGTAACCACAGCAAAATGCCCGGTGTAGCACAAAAGCCATAGCCAGCCCTACAGCCCTGCAGGAGAAGGCGTTTGGCGAGCCTGGGAGCAAAGCCGGTTTTAGCCCTGCCCGTGCCTGGGGCTCGGGCGGGAGGAGGAGGAGGAGGAGGAGGTGCCGGAGTCCGGTGCCGGTGCTCGTTCCGGCCGCCGCACGGCCGGGCGGACCCGCACCTTGCTCTAGCCCCGAGGAGGCTGCCCGGGAAGCAGACCTTGCCCGCTCCTTGGTCTTCTCGCATGAGTAGGGCTCGCAGGAGTTGCCTCTTTATGTAGGTTGTTCTGAACACTTTTTACATCGGGCAGGGTGGTCTCCATGTTTTCTTTCTTTCTTTCTTGAGCGGAGGGAGGGGGGAGTGATGGTAAGGGGCTTGTTGGATGATTATAACCGCTACCACTTATAAATAAGTTTCTTGGGGAAGGGCTGATATCGTACCCTTGATATCAGTGGGTGTGTTCATGTATTATTTTAATATGATATGTCTTTTATACAGAGCTTGTTTTCCTCCTCCCTCCCTCCCCAGCCCACCCCCCACCCCCCCGCTTTGTTTCTGGAATTTGTTTCGCTTTTAAAGCACCAGCACAAACAAACAAACACACAAAAATGACTGGCAACAAGTTAAATCCCATTTGTGTCCCTCCCACCGAGCACGGACGGTGCCTCGCTAAAGCCTGGGGTTTGTAGTTTTGCCGCGACAATAATTTGACCAAGAAAGAGGAGCGGCTGCGGACGGACTTTCCGTGCACTGGCAATACGGAGAGGAAAAACGTTGAAAGAGAGTCCTCCCGGGATGCATCTCCTTTGTGTGTTTTCTCCTCTCCACCTTTTAGATGGGGTGCTCGCATAGGCTTGCACACCCACACGCAGAGGTTATGTTTCCTAGGGAATTTTTAGAGAACAATGTTCATTATAATCGAGCTATAAATTCCACCTAAATAATGAAATCATGCCGTAGCTCCGGAAACTCACACAAATAAATAATTTCCATTTGCCTACTAGCAGAATACTAGCAGAGGATGTAATTATTTTCACATTCATTTCAAAACATCAAGGAAAGGGTAAAGAAAAGGCTCACAAGTCCTTATACACGTCGGAATTAATAAAAAGATATGCGTTTAGGAGTAGAACACGTTCTTTTTTCCTTCCAAGGAGACTACAAGCTAATTTCTGTGGTTATATCAAACCGTGAATCCGCAAAAGCAAGAAGCGTGTTCTCACTGACGGTCGGGATCGGGCCCTGCTCAGGCTTCGCTGGCATGCTCTCGCAGGGAGCCTCCTGCATTTCCGCGCCTTCCCTTATTTTTTCCTTACAGAATCGCAGAAAAAACATTCGTGTTTGACTGTGGTACGCGTACCTAAGAGATACCTTTTCACGCAACCGCACGGTTTGCAAACGGTGGTTTAACTTTATCTGTTGTGGTGGGCACGTGTTTTGTCATATGAAATTAACTTGTGAAAGCCTTTGTATTATTTTTTTGATTCGTGTTTGGCGACAAGGCAGCTCGTATCTCATCGCGTTGATGGTTGATACAATTGCTAAATTAAAGGCATGTTTTCGGCTTTGAAAAACAACAACAAAAAACCAACCCTCTGAGAGCTCATCGTCAGCAAAACACCCCGAGGAGCAGTATAACAACTCAGCGCAATATTTTCCACGCGTGTGCGGTATCTCCACACTCTCCTGTGTCATTCTGCCTCTCTATTGTCTGTGCCTAAAGATAGCCAAGTCATTCCCGGGGTTCTTACTTACAATCGCCACATAAAAGAATAGACGGACGGTATACGGATAGTCGCTCTAATTGCTTGGAGGAGTGTTCCGTGTCTTTACGTGTTCTCCGGTGGTAAATATTAGCAACTGA
>NC_133934.1:97949689-97972189 GCF_031877795.1 Strix aluco | reverse complement strand
CAGACCAGCAGATGTCTGTAGATTTAAGGGACAGATTATGGTGGTTGTTAAGGAAGGATGAAGTGGAAGTTTTAACGCTGACCATATGTGCATTTTAATTGACTTGTGGATTTTAGGATACCATTATATTCATGTTGCTTGTACTTAAGGACAATGATGATAAAAATGGTAATTCTTGACTGTATTTCAGAAACAGTTCCATATTGTATCATTCTTTTGAAGCCTGCAAACAAGTCTAGTCTAGAATTTTATGAGCAGAGGGGTTTTGCTACATCAGAGGGGAAAATATTTTATTCATGCGTTGGTTTTTGGACAATCATATTCTGGGCTATATTACAATGGCACGATAAATTGCTGAATACACTGTCTGCTGAATATGACCTCACCATGAAAAATTTGATGCATTAGAGTAGGAAAGGTTGGAATATATCAACCTTAGCTGACAAGAGACTTTGAATTTTGACCTAACACAGATGACCTTTGTGTGCAATAAAAGTGAGTTTAATCTCCAGGTCAAGGTTGAGGTGAATGGTAGGGCAATGTGGATTGGTTTGTGCTGGCTATGGCTGTATCACACCTAGCAAGCAAAGAAATCCAAGGTCTTTGCATTTCAGAGTAACCAGATGCTTATTTACCTAAACTTTACTCATATCTGTTATACCACCTTCAAAAACTGTGCTGTACTGTAGAGAGTGAACTCTTCAGCAGCTGTGCACTAACTTGTTTGAAGCTCTGTGTTTCAGAATAAGAACTGTGAGGTACATATATTCTGGTCCTATAGATCATTGAATAGGTAAGCTAAATAAAATTTCTCCTCTAGCATGCAGAATAAAGACTGTCAAGTATATTGCCTTGCTATGAAAAGGGTGAAATCTAGAAGCTTTATTTCTTTGACAGCTAACCTGTCTTTGGAACATCGGAAGTTTATTCTTAAGTGGCTTATGCTTTTAGGAGGAACACAATTAAGAGAGCTCTGATATGTTTCACTAGGCAAATACAAAGAAAATGGGTCCTTTTGAGCACTCCCTTGCTGTAAAAGGTATTTGATCAAAGAATCTAAGTTACAAAATGTTTTTGGGGTTGTCTAGGTTACATAATAAAGACGTATAGATGAATTTAAATAAAAGATTGTCGTGTTTTATAGTAGTCACAAACAAAATCTGTCTTTTAAACTGGCTGGTGTTCCAGGAGTGCTATTTTGCTAACATACTAACAGTACATGCCCTGAATACTTTACACAGATAAGAGTGGTAGTGGTTGTTGAAAGGAGGGGGAAGGAGGGAGTTCTCTTTAAATCAGCCAGGAAAAAAAAAAAAGTTTGAGACTAATGGAAAGAACCTCTACTCCTTTAATAGAGCCTGCAAAATATATTCTCCAGGACTGATCAGCTCTGAAGGCTCTAGAGGTTTGATGATTGGAATGGCAGGAAATCACGCTTTCAGGACATAACGAATTGACTAGGCCATCCATCATTTGTTAGCATGCGCTGAAACACTGGGTTTGTGTGCAGAGGTCTGTGATTTAGTAAATACTTGGGAGATGAATAGAGCTTACACACAAGGGAAGATATTGCTGTCCTTCAGCAGCCTTAGACACAGATCCCTGCTGAGAAGGCCGTCTGACAGCAGCTCATCAGTAACTGGCCTGTCACAGTCAGTGATGCCCACCAGCCATCCCCAGTATATTAAATGCATTTTTAATATCTGCTTCAGTAGATTTAATGAAGAAAATTTAGTTTCCATACTCTGATCACTGCTTCCTCAAGTGTTTTAAAGCATTGAGTGAAGCACTTCAAAGAAAGGACCTGTGCTGATACCTGGAGGAGTTGATTGAAAATGAAAGTGAAACAGAATGCAAACAGGAGTGTTATTATCCAAACAGTTTCCTTAAAGCAAAACAAAAAGGTTTGGAAACAGCAGTGATCTTCTTAGAAACAACTGACCCTCCTGCAGGGGGACCTTATGCAGCAGGCTGTACAGCACCAGAGATGCAGTGCTGGGGAAGGTATATGCGCAGTGGTTCTGTTCAGTTTGGCTGGGCTTGCCAAAAGGCATAATTGCATTTCCTCCACTTTCAGATGTCAGTACTTGAATCAGATCATCATTCTGTGTGGCTTTCAGAGTCCTGAGAGGGGGGTGGCTATGAATGGAAGGGATGGAATAGATCACATTTTTAATAACTAACATAGGTTTTGATTTGGTTTTGGCATTTTTGCAAGGGATGCAGTTGGTGAAAATCAGCGTTCCATGGTATTATTTAAAGTGATGTAGGAAACAAATAATAAGTCACAATGGAAAATGAAACTTCTGCTATTTTTATAATTTAGCAGGTCATTGAGAGTTACTCAGTACCAACATGCTGCTTGTAAGGATTGTATGGAATTATTTTTTCAACTTTGTAGCAAATGATAAGATCTTTTGCTGTCTATATAGATAAACTTCATAGTTGTTTGAGTTTCCTGGGAACTTCCAGGGAAAACTTCTGTTTACATAAAGGCAAATATGTTGGTTTTCACTTTCTAACGAGATTCAGTGCTTATGATACTTACTTCAAGACAGCAAGACAAACAAATCTATTTTGTGCATTTGAAACATTCACTTCTTGAGCTTTTTTTCCCTCAGGAATCCATTCTGTGTTCACAGAAGAGAAAGCAAGTGCCGAATGAGACCTATAAATTTGATTCTTGTATGTGTCAAAACAGTAATGTATTAAATGCATATTATTATAAAAATTTAAGATGTGTCCTAAACACTTACGTTTTTTTAACACAGGACAATATTAAATAATACATTTTCTTGTTAGCATCTGTTTGCTGTCATTGTTGGCAGGACCTGTGATTTATTACTTAAATTAATGACTACAACCATTTTGGTCCTGATATATGCCCCATAGCTTATCACATCACTTAACAAAATAACGTATATGCTTCTATGAGAGTCATTTTTAATTGTTTATTCCTTTAAGTTCCTGGTGAAAATACCGTATCTGTTTGCAATGTGAAAGTCTCAGAAGCTTGTATTATACTTTAAACTGAGTGAAGTAATGGTAAGGATTAATTTCTGTAAGAATACGGAATACAGTAACTGATCTTACAAAAATGGTGCTCTAAGACAAGCCTGATAGAGTATTGTTAGAAAAAAAGAATGACAGCATTGGAAGAGGAGTGGAAAAATACTGCTCTGTTTTCTTCAGATCCAGTGATGGTTAGAAGCCTTGTTCATTTGTTTGACTAATTGGTACCATACAAGTAGATTTCAAACTCCCATTGGCATGCTAAGATTTCACGCTCTATCATTAGTTTTCAACTTGTATTTCATGGAGTCCTTGTTGTCCATGGACTTCAAATGAAGAATTCAAAGCAAATGAACTTCTTGTCAGCAGGCTTAAATGTGCCAAACAGGAATCTCTGCCTGTTGTGGGAAGAATGTTTTGGTTTGTGAACCCCTTAGGTTGAAAACTTCGGTTTTGTCAGCAACTAAAGCATTTTTGTCTATCTTATGTTTTATTTTCATACATGTTTCTTTTAAATTCTAGTGTCCATAATGTTTTGAATGTGGTAGTGATATGAATGGAATGTATTATCCCTTCCAGTGGATGCTCCAGGATATCCAGTAGCCTGATTGAAAGTGGCAGTCTCATTGCTTTATGCTGGACAATTCTTGAACTTCAGTCCCCTGTTTTATCTTTCTCATCTGAATAGGATATTTAAGCAAGTGTTGCTGTCCATCCAAACTGTCAAAATGGCTTCAGGTCAGGATGTGGTGCTGAAGAGGACTTTATTTTTGGGTGAATGTCCTCTATTTGTATATCTGTATCTAGGCCTGCAAGGTCTTGGAAGCATTGAGAGCACTGATAGCATTGATTCCCAGATACCCCCAGAAGCTTCAACACTGAATAAAAAGGTCCTAAGATAGCACACATTCTTCTTCCATAGAAAGCAGAATGTTGTCAAATATTTCTTTGAGTAAGACCCATGTGATAGCAAAGGTAGTCTCTTGTGTAATGCAGCCTGTCTGAAGCTGTTTCAAAGACGATGTAAAAACTGTGACCAAAATAGAGGCAATACTCACTCCTGTGACTGAATTAATATAAAGGGTCTTTTGGAGTTCCTCATTGTTAATTGAGGACCCAGACAGCAATAAGGACACCACATATCTCTCTCCCCATTTGTGGTTGGCTAGGACATGGCAGAACTTGTTATCGGTCCACTATAGATACTGGTAACATCCAGTTTTTTATTGCACTTCTGTGAAATGCAGATACTCATTATGAGGCTACAGCTGGTGCAAAGTACGATAACTAATAGCCAGAGAGTAAGTATAGGTTCCTACAGATGAAAAGTCTATTGAACGTTAGCCATTTCCAGCATTAATATAAAATACATGTTGTCAGTGCAGCTGTCCAGTTCTCAATACAGCTGAGCAATGTGTCTTCCTAGACAAGCATTATCGTGGATACACAAAATATAAAAAGATAAAAATAACTCATAAGCTAGATTTCTGATTCTTACAGAGCTTAAAAAGGAAGATTTGCTTTGACTAGTTAGCAGGTACTCCAGTAGGCCAAGCAAGTTCTATTCCAAATACAGTGTTTAATGACCTCATTGCAATGAGTTAATCTGACACAAGAATATGTTTTTCTTCATCCTATTATTAGAAACAGGAAAATTTAATTATTGACCAGAAAGAGAGGTCAGACTGCGTTTTTTATCTCATTTGTATTGTGTTCCTTTGACATCAGTGGTCTGAGAGAGAAAAAGGAAAATGGTCTTTTATGGAATAAATGCATGGTTTCAGTCTAAATATTTTTCTAGCTATATCTATCTGTTTGGTATGTCCTCTAAGTGCAGAGCATTTTTTCCCAAACAAATCCCATTGGTTGCCCAACAACTATTACCCACAAACTTCCTGCTTACACTTTTTGTTTTAATTTACTATTTAGACACAGACTGCCAGTGACAGGTGATCATTCATTATTATTTTTGTGGGTTTGAGGTTTTTGGATAGAGAATTTTGTCTGTTTATCTGGGTGCAGATGCTTGCCATTCTAACACTTTAAAGCTCAGTTATTTAAAAATATTCAAATGTATCAGCTACTATGTAGAAATTAATATTATTTCTATGTAGACAGGTTTGGGTTGGTCAACATGTATCACATATTAATTATTTGCTTTAGTTGATTTTATAATTCGTAGCTCTTTAGTCTCTTAATCAAGGATATATATACATCTCAATGGAACTTTGCATTAATGAATGGGGATGTTTACTGAAATAACCAGTTAAAATATTAAAATATGCAGTGGAAAGCAATGTGCTTAGTTTGATGTGCTTCTGAATATTAAATGCAAGTAAAATCCTATATAGACATAGAGCCATTTGTTATATTTTACTATATGAAGCAATAGCTGTGTAAACCTTAACCTCGTAATTTTGCAAGTTCCACTTTATCATGTAGCTGTAAAAGGTAATCAAAATAAATCATGGAAGATGAAGAAATATTTTCTAGGGCTTTCTGTATGCTTTCAGAAGTGGCGCTTGATCCATGAAATTTTAGTAAGCATATTAAATAATACAATATGATGTGCAACGTGTCAGGTCTGATAAATTATTTTGTATAGGACATTTATACAACATATGGTGAGCTGCTATGTGAACAGCTTAATGACTAAATTATGTTAATCTTTCTTGCCATATTTACTTTTCATTTAAAAAACCGGCGTTTTCAAATTTTTATTTTACTTTTTTGATCACGGGTAGATATAAGAAAGGTGTAGGTCATCTCCGAGAAGCCGTGACAGTGATCCAAGGTTCCTCAGCTGTGCAGTGTACATAACACAGATGTTGGGAGAGTCATCTGTCAGCTATGCCTCTCCTATGGAGTTAAAGTTCTAGGGGGAAAAGAATTCGACACAGTGCTGTCACTGTTACATTTTCACAATAGAAGAGCATGCAAATATTCAACCTCCTGCTTAGCAGTAGTGCCCTGTCTAATGTCTGTGCTGGTTAGAATAAAAAAATAGTGGGTGCATCTAGGGCTCATAGATCTGACAAAGGTCATGCTATGCTGGGCATTTGAATTGGAAATTGTCTGGACTTAGATTTTATAAAGCTCCCACTGTTGTCGGGGAAAATTTCAGCAGGGTTTTGTCCCTAGAGAGGCCTCTTAGGCCTTTTTCTGTCCTATGAATGAATTTAGATGTGAGGGTTTCTCCTGCCTTAAAACTGTTAAGTTCATTTTGCATACATCCCCAGAGAGAAAAACTGGCAGATGCTTTTGTCTTGGAAGTGTTTAAAAGAAAACTGCAGAACAGGAACAAGGGAGAGAAGGGGCCCTGTGTGGAGTCCCAGAACATTTTGGAAATGGCCAATATGCAGTTTTCATCAGTACTAAGGCGGGGCGCAATATGGTGCCTGTAGCTCACTAGGGAATATGAATGTTGATTAAGCATACTCCCAGGCTTTGAAATCCTGAAAGCAGTGTCAGAATAATGGATGTTGAGCAAATGTCAAGCATTTGTTAATTTCTCTGTTATTTGGAGTTTATCTACCATGATCAATCAAATAAACTAGTGCTTCTCTGTTGTGGCATGTGTCATTGATATGGTGATTAGGTGGCTAGAGAGGCCTTCTGCCTTTTTTTTTTAATCCAGGTAACAGATTACATATGAACAGCCATAACTTTAAGTTAAAGATTTGTTTGCAGTTGGTTTAGTGGAAAGTGGTGCATTAACAAAATACTTTGGGGTACTGAGAGAAAAAATATTTGCATATCTGCTCTGCTAAAAGTTACATTCATGCCATTTTTTCCGTTCTTGGCCTTGAAGCTTTACTGTTGTGGGGAAGGAGAAATTACTTCTAAATGAAAGAAGAAACTTTTACTTATTCTTAAAAGAAGCTTGAAAACAAAGGATATCCACCCCAAATTAGTATTAATTTATGGCTTAGCCCCCTTCTTCCCTCTAAATCTTCTAATTTCTATAAACTAGGTCTCGACATCCCTATTTTTGATTGGGAAACGTGTTCAGATGCCCATTAGTTAAAAGTGGAGGGGGTGACTGAGTCTGTTACAAGAATAGACATGCTTTTATAAGAATATGCCAGAAAAGTTGTTAGTTACTGACTAACATGCAGAAATCTAAACAGTCCAATTCAGAATATTTTTTTCTCCAACTTCTCAATTTCCACTGTCTTCTGATGTCCTAGTTCTGCTAGTTTGCCACTCTTAGAAGTTAGGTAACATACAAAGACCTGATATTTAAATGTGAAGAATAAATAAAAGATAATCTGAAGGAGAAAAAGGTACTGTGGCCTTTGCTGCTTTACTGTAATATAGAGAGACTTTAAAAGGATAAAGTTGGGATGTTTTGTGTGAGGCCTTTTTGAAGGCTGCCTGAAGGATGTTAACAGTCAAATTCCACTGAATTCCAGTGAAGTTTAGTTACACCCTTCTCATGGATTTTATTTTTTTTGCGAAGTCTAGTCCTTATGTGCTTAACGTAAAGACAGCAATGTATATTTTTATTATGTTTTTGACAACTCCCAGAAATTTAAAAAGTGTCAGTCATGCCATATGACTTGATGCATGTTGAGGTAACTCTCAGTTTATTTTAGAATAAATGTTTGATGTTGAACTAGTTTTCCTTCTTCCTTGGCTTCCGCATTTATTTACCGAGGCCTTTGGGCCCATTCTACCAAGACTGGTCAAATTTTGGTGCTTAATGAAGGTGATGCTATATGGTGAACCTAGTCTGGTGCGTAAGAGTTCTCCTGGAAACCCAACCTTTTCTGCGGCACTGCAGGAAGCAAAGCATATAGTCATTGTACAGATTTTCAGAGCAGTGCAAAGAACACCAAAAATTAAATCTCTGGAAAGAGAAGGAAGGGAAAGGAAAATCCTGTTGGTAGGAGTAGAAAAGAAGGTTAGAGAGGTTTTCGGATAGAATAATGTAATGTTGTGATCACCTCTTGTCAAATGTTCCCTGCATATTGCCTGCCAGTTGTAGGTAGACGGCTTTTTTAAAAAGAGTGCTGGAAGACCACTAGTAAAAAGGAACAGCTCGATTTCCTTCTTAGTGCATTTCTGCCATCTTTCCGATGGGAAGTAAGTAGTGGAATGAAATTAGTTTATTCCCTCTATGACACAGTAAGCTGTACCCCTGGGGCTGAAAGTAGACTTTGTAAATATCTACATATATGGTATAATAACTTAGAGATACAGGGCAAAGTACTGCACTGTTGACTAGGTAGATAGACAAGAATTATTCTCTTTTTTTTTTCTTTTGTTTTCTAATTACGCGTAGCTTTAAAATAATAAACTTTTAAATGATAAACACTGTATAGGGCTTAAGACTAAAAATATCAAGGGGACTATCTATAAATGGATTAATTTCTTGCCTTAAATCTGTATTGTACCCAAAACTGGAATTTACTTAAAACTACTCTTCTGTATCATCCATGTTTGATAGAGCTAAAATTCTTTAAATTGTATCCTGTATGGGAAACATTAATAAGATTGGATCCTGACTTGTTTAAGGAATTGACAATTTTGATTGTATTACTGGAAGCTTTCTTGACTTTAGGTGTTCACTTTCTACCCTGGAGATAGGTATGCAACAGTATGTGTGCTTGACATGTGATGCATGCAAATGCTAAATACAGTAGCAGCATGAGGCAAGTGTCATTAACAGTAATTTATGTAATGAAAGCCACCTGGCTGTCTTTGTAATTAATTGCTTGTAAATAATAAATTTAAATATAATTTATAGTTTTCTAAATTTGATTATATATTTTTAGGAGCAAATTGTTTAAGGGTGTTTGGGGATTTGTTTAGTTTCAGATTGGCACAGATATGCTTTTTACATACAGCCTAATTTTTTAATGTAAAATGAACAGTCTAATTAGCTTCAAATTGCCATTCACTCATAAAAATAGTTTTCTAAAATTAAATTTAAACATCTTGTTTACACAGGACAATATAGCTTTGAATAAAAAAGAAGTGATAGTAGAATAGTTTTCCCCTTTCTCCACAGTCAGGAAATTTAAGATTTGAGTCTGAAAAATTTCCCTTGACAACGTATTCTATAATCTGATTCTTTTCCTGGGGGGCAGGGATGTAGCACGATAAGAGTTAACCAGACAGAATGAGGAAGATGTACACAAAATGAATATATCAAATAGTTCTTTCCAGTAATAGCCTACTAAGTGAATGCTTTTTCAATGTATGGACCTTGGCCCTATCAAGAGGGCAGATAGGAAAGGTGAGGGATAAATCCCTGGTTTAAATTGTAGCTTCTTTGCCTTAACTGCTTGTTGAGCTCCATTGCTGTTGCAGCCTAGGAGTATCATTCTTTGCACAGCCGTGATCAGATAACTACAATTTTTGTGTATTTTTGTCTAATGGTTCAACATTTAGATTGTGGTACTCAGAGAAAGACTTAAAACTTGCAAACATGTTTTCTGTATAATCTTAACTGAAGTAGATAGAAATAAAGTATGGATGATGTACAGTTAAGTGCAAACAAGGAATTTGCAGAGGTTTTGCTTTTTTCTCTCAGTCTCAGGTATGCTGCTCTATGCCGCTGCTTTGGGGTGTGTTCACTGATTCTTTCCTGGACATTGAGAAACTTTTCTTCTTGCTAAGTAACTTGGATTCATTGAGGACAAGGACATAGCAAATCATCTCCTTATGTTATTCTCAAGCATTGCTTTTTTTATTTAATTTTCTGAGAAATTTTGTTGGCAGAGTTAAAAGGAGAATTTTAGAGAATACCAGGAGATGGAGATGTGGAGGACAAGTACTATGGTTATCAAGGTGTATGTGGGAGGCAAACCCTATTTGACTTCTATGAGTTTCTTTTGTTGACTCCCTGACTAGATGATCAAAGGGTACCAGAGAAGTTCTGGTATGTGTAAGGTGAAAAGATTCAATAGTCATTAAAGCCTGATGTCAGAATATTTTAGACTTTTAATGTTATGTTTTAGCACTCACACTGTAGTTTTTAAAGCTGTGGTGTGAATATGTTTTGGTTCTGTATTGCATCTGAAATTATTTTTCAGCTTGAAAATTGAACCTTACAAAATAGTTTTATGTTTTTATGGAAAAGACCTTACCTGAAACATGAGTGAAAGAGTATTTACTTACAAGGGTCTCTATGTGGGTTTGACATTTAAGTAGGTTTCAAACATTCATGCAACAAGCACTGTGCTGTCTAACTCTGGAAAGAAAAAATATCAGAACAATATCTCAGGCAAATTACTATCTATTTTCTGTACTTGCTTACAAAGACAATAAGACCAAAAAATAGTTTCCTTTCATTTGAAAATACCACTCTTCTGTTCCTATGTTTTCAGAGTTCCATTTTTAACCATAATATCTGCCAATGTTTATCCACTTTTAAAGCATAATGCTGTTCTTCTCATCATAAGCATATATATGAAAATTGGAAAAATAGCGTCTTTTTTCTGACTTCTCTTTTCATTTGGGGGACTTGATCAGAAATACTCTGTAGTCATTTGAATATGGCATATTTTATGTTACACTTTTATTACTGCTGTTGAAACTTAGATTTTTGTGGTGTGGGTGAAAGGTTGAATTTATCTCTAAGATGGAAGATAAAGCTAGCTCTAAGAGGAGAGCTAGCATTATTTTGTGATCATTGCCTGTATTGATAATTTGTATTTACCTCCGCATTTTATTTTTTTCATGGCTGATACAGATTGTTCATAGTCTGCAGTTGTTTTAAAATATACTGGCCATTACAACAGACACCAAAAATGAGGTGTCTACAGGAAGAATTGGTGCCCTGTTCTTAAAGGAACTTCTAAGTCTTTCTAAATGAAAAATCATTCAAACAGTATCTAATACTGGCAATTTTCCTCTGTCTGCTGCTAGAACTTATTGGCCAACTAGGTCAGACATTATTAAAGTTCAAGTGGCCCAGTGGGAAAAGTAATGGCCTTATGCTACTATGAATTTTAAATGCTGCCATTTCTATGTATTGCACCATCATCTGTTCTCGCACATCACTAAATTCTATAGAAGTTGTGGGACCAACCAGTGTCAAGGTCATAGAAGTGATGACTCTTCTCAAGTAGCCTTCTCGGAGTTTTGTCATACAGTTATTCTCAAAACCCTGGCTATAGGCAGCAAAGTTGTATGCACATGCCTGCGTTTAATCTTTTTATTATCATTGGAGAGTGTAAGCCTGCAATGCAGGATGTCTTTTTCCTTGGACTCTTTACTTTTGCTTTTTATTTTTGATCCTACCAAAGGTATGAAATCGATTTTGATGCAAAGACAATTTTTAGTAAGTGATTCATATTCAAACCTTTTGAGTTGAACTGTTGTACAGCTTATTGAACTGGATATCGGAGAATTTCAAAATTGATTAGGGCTATAGTTCTTCAGATGAGCTTGAATTTTATCTTGATTTTAAACGTGATCGTACTAAGTCTGAAATGAGCATACCAGCAGGTACTTCTTGTCATATAAATATATATTTATTGAATTTTTCCCCAACAGCACTGAATTGGCTTTGTAGTTCCCAAAGTAGTAGCTACTGATAATGTTTCATTGTATGGAAGTCTTCTTATGAAGAAATAATAAAACTGTTTTGTATCCTGAACTTGAACTGATGTAGCTGGAAAGCTGTAGCATTGGAAGATAGCCACTTTACAGAAATTGCTGTGTTGTAACTATAAACTTAGGTACTTTTATGTTACTTAGTTACTCCAATTCAAACTCATGTATTGATTTAAACACATGTATTCTCTCTCACACACACATATAGACACATATATTGATTTAGCTTAAATTGGTAATTCACTGACTTCTGATGAATCAATGTTAGATTTGTGAATGATAAAGTACAAATGTGTACAGAGACAATAATCTGCTTTTTGAGAATTTTCTTTCAGAGGAGTGACCAGAAGCATATTAAAACTTCAGGAAAGATTTTAATATTAAAAGCTGCAGTGAAGAGAGGTTGAAGCCATAACTATTCTAGAGGTCAGTGAGTCTCCCTCCCTTGTTCCATGTTCTGCAGTGCCTGGATGCATATAAATGTACTGGTTCTCAGGCTTTGGTAGGCCTTTGTTATTCCTGAGCATTCCTGGATCCTCATGTGGAACCATTCAGACTGCTAAGGAGCCTTTTTCCTGTCCTGACAATCCTGACACTAGAAGAAATTCTGAGAATCCGCTAGTTGTCACCTCCTCCCAGGTGCAAGGTTCATCATCAGACGAGCTTTAGTTGGTTTACAGGTATAACTGTGGTGCTTGCTAGCCTACATCCTGCAGTTCTGGGAAGCCACGGAGGCTTTAAGCATCCATTCATGTGTTACACATTTGAACCAATGCTGCTAGATCTATTTGAAATCCATTACTGACAGAGCTTTCAGAAATAAGAGCATGTTATGGTTAGCATGTGATAAGCAGTATGGAAACATTGGTTGCTTTAGGAGTCCCTGTTCCAAAGCATTTGCAGTACAGAAGATGAGAATTAAAAGGCTGTTTGGGTTTCTTTCATGTCTTTGATAATGTAACAGGAAAAATGTATTTTAGACACACATTCTGGAATTTCAGGATAGCTGTGAGGAGGATTCCCCTTCCACCCCCATTCATTTAAATTTGTCAAATAGATATATATATCTTTCCTCACATAGATTCTTAATCCCGCATGGCAACACCATGCAATTCTAGCCCTAAGTTGTATGTATTCCTTTTATTTTAAAGCTCGATATTGCGTTAGTAAAAATACTTTAAAACTTATACCTGGAAAGGGGAACTTCTTTTCCAGTTATTAGAAATAAGAGTGTCTTGCTGTCTGTTTCAGAACATTTCAGAAAGGGATATGACTAGCACTATATACTCACGCTGGAGACTGTGGAAGGAAAGAAACAATTTCTCCCCCTACCTGAATTCCTACAGTAGCCAAGTGCAGTGTTGTATGCACTTCCAAGAGAAGGTTTGACACTGCTGCTTTGGGATTTCACATGTAACATGAATTTTGGAAACACAGCTCCTGCCCCCACAGGCAGTTTTTTAACCAATATATTTACCGTCTTATCAAGGTGACATGTTCCATTTTGTGAAAGGAAAGCAATGAAGCAATGTTCTTTGTAGATTTCATTTGTTTAAAAAAAATGAGGCTAGTCTATATATATGTCTCATGATGGACTTTGCTTTCCTCCTGCTTGTCCCCACTTGTGTGAATAATTACTGGATTAAATACTGCAGTTCATATTTACTCTTGACTTACTTTTTTTTTGTACAGATCTCCCTAGATACTCTTCCTCTGTTCCATGGTAAAATACATGAAATGTAAAGCTTTCTATTTTAGGCAAAACTGTGGAGTTAAGGGTGAGGGATAGGAAACTCATTTTAAAATTAATAGCTGAAATAAGTGAAGGTTTAGGTTTTGTACCTAAAATTTTATGTTTTCATGAGTAAAGTAGAAAGGTGTAAGTTTTATCCCTAAAGAATGAATTATTTGCAAGGTCTGATAATATAATATTTGCAGAAGTTGTCATATTTGGATTTTCTCCTGATGAGGCTGTAGTAAATATCAAATATTAAGTTGGACAGCACCCCAGATCTTGACTAAATCTGATAGCCTGCTATGTTGAGATGATCTGATCCAATTAAATTCATTCTTACTAGCTGTTTCTTGGCTAGAGTTTTATATCAGCTCTAGTTATGAAGCACTGATCTGCATCAGCATATTATCTGTTACTAGTTTATATATGAATACTCATTGCAAAGCAAAACATTTCTGAAATACTCTCCAGGGATGATAGCATTCCTCCTCTACCAAATTCTGGGATTCATTAGAAGAGAATGGTCTAAATTTTGTTCTTATATATTAAATGACCATAAGGCATATTCTTTTTCCAGCACCAGACTTGCAGTTGTCTTTTTAGCTTGACTGATCTCTAAGTTCATAGAGATAATTTCTCTTATCTCTTGTTCTGGTCTGACTTGGGCATCCCATTCTAAATATGGACTTTGATATCTGTAATACTTTTTTTTTTTAATGATAAGCAATTTTTTATATCTTTATATAATTTTGAACCTAGAAATGACTTTTTTAAAATAAAAGTTATTTTCTTTTTAAAAAGTGGGCATTTTTAGCAGATTTTAGATTTCACAGTTTTCTGTCTAAATCCAGTTATGTATTGACAAGAGCACAAAATGCATCAGGCATTCAGATGGAAGTATGCCACTGACATCAACACAGAGTAACAAAAGGTAAATTGATTCATTATGGATGCTGGTGTACAAGAAAAAGAAGGTATTTGAAGAGTGAGGCTGGTTGCTTTGAACAGAGCTCTGGGAGTTAGATCCATTACCATCTGGAATTGCAGAAGAAAATGTTTCCATGAAAATGGCTGCTACAGAACTTAAGAGAAAGGTTTGCTTGTTTTCCTGGAAAATAGATTTAGTTCTACAAGGTGGATAACAAGTTAATTTATTATTTATTTAAACTAGGTAGTACTCAGAATTATGAGTCTGGGTTTTTTTGTTTGTTTGTTTCAGAAAATCAGCAAATCTGTACCTTGGCTCTGCAGCTGGTTCTCTACAAAAGAGCTTGCTCAACAGAAACTTGACTATATCCCTAGCCTTGCATTAAGCCATGAGGCTTACTATAAAGTTTATTCCATAAGAGGCAATAATTCAGCACTGAAATTTTATTTTGAATAAAAGGTATTTTCAGTGTTATGTTTGTTTTCCTGGATATCTCAGCTATATTATTTTGTCTGCTCATTTGCTGCTTTGTAGTCCTGTATAGAAGCATCAGAGGATGGATGGAGCCCTAGGAATTTGTCTGCTCCTGTGGAAGTAATGATAAGTTACATGGCAGTATCCCTGCTGTCAGTATCAGCAGTTGTGATCGTGCTGTCTTGCAATGCAAATGCACGTTCATGACTTCTGTCCCCTCTCCAAGTGCACAGCACTGTCTTTTTCAGAGCTTTCTGAAACCATGACGTTTCAGTTTTCTGTCAATGGCATCTTGCAATAGATGCTCTAGCTGTGTTTTGAGGAGCTATTTCATTTTACTAGGAAGTTGTGGCAATGGAATGTGTCAAGGAAACACTGAGTGGCAGATAAGTGATTTTAGTGTTTTAAAGGGGAACTGTGTTAACCAGAAGAAACATGGAAGCAGCCATGTGAAGATACAAATCCACTTGTCCTGGGGAAGGAGAAGGATCTGGTAGTAAGGCTGGAAATTGTTTGAATAGTACTATTGAAACAATTCTCTTTATCACAGTCATAATGTTTTTTTACTACAATCCAGTATATATCTAACTTGCTCAGTTACTGGACTGAATTTTTTAGTGTTCATGGACTAAATGATCTGAGCAGTTGGAAGCATAGGAGAGGAGCATTGAACTAAACTGAAGGAGACGGACAAAACCCAAGAGCACCAGGGGAACAAATAAAATGGACAGGAGTCAGGAGTGTGAAGAGAGAGATAATGGTTTTAATTCTTTTTGATCTGGCAGTAGGTATACTAGGATAATGGTACAGTAAGTACAGTAATCATACTGGGAATAGCCTAAAAATACGAAAATTGGTATGTCAGTGGGAGAGAACTCAAACCAGAAATTCAGTTAAATGCTATCCTGTTTTGTTTTGGTTCTTTCCACATCTTTTCTCTAAATTCAGTTCTACCATTATGACCGTGTAAATCTGCCAGATAATAATAGTTACGTGGCGAGCCATTAGGGAGCCATATGTCTCCAACTTATTTATAGCCTGCAGGGTTTTTTTTAAATAAATCAACTTGAAATACCTTAGCTTTGCATATGTATATAGCCTGTGTAAGTATATAATCTTAATTTCTTTCCTTTGTTCACCTTCTAATGATTACATGTGCATGTTGAAGGTTGCCACAGTTGAATGGTGCACCTTTTGGGGAGGCATTGTGGTACATATCTCCTGACCTATGAGTCAAATGATGTATATTTAAGAATATTTAAATTCTTTACTATATTATAATTTATTTTTCTGTAATCCCTGAATTTTATAAATCTGTATATTTAGTTGATATCATTTTTGTACAGTTTTAACATTCAGTCAGTGAGTACTCAGGGTGAACATTCTCATGTGTAAAATACCAGAGATCAGGCTCAGTTTACTGCTGTCACACAGATGTTGCGCTGGGCAGACAAGCCCAAAATACGGTGTTACGGCAGAGATGCTGGAAGCACAGATACAGATAAGACAAACTAGTAAGCTCTTTATATAGCACTGCTTTAATCTAGTCGCTTTGTTCCTGATGCTTCAACGGGCTGGTTTAGAGGTAACTTTTTTTGTGCTGCATAGACATACCATCTGTTTAAGCCTGAACAAACCATTTAGTCATTCTGTGCCTCAGTTTTCCCTTTTGAAAATGGGAGTAAGACTTCCTTATCTTAAATTAGTATTTCTGAGGTGTGAAAATCGCAAGAAGGGCCATTTAAGTATGGAAAGAATATTTACATTTAATGTACAGATGATGTGATACAGGTGTTAAATTCACATACAAGAAATCTGGCAGAAGAGCAAGACTTTAGAGATTGCTGAATCTTTGAACTACTTACGCTATGCCTTAGGAGGTAAATTCACAAAAGGAAAAATGTTAATTATTCATAATGCTTTGCTGTACCATAAAACTCGATTTATTGAGACTGTAATTTGTTCAAGTTGCATGTAGTAGGAAAATATATCAGGAGTAATTAATTGTATTCAGGATGTGATGAGGTAGATATATCCACAGAGGACAATTGAAAACAGTAGCAGTGTGGTATTGATTGCCTTTCAGAGGGGAAAAAAAACTCTTGTCCCATTTCTAAATGTTAACAATTCAGAGAGAAAAATTCCCACTTGGGAAGAATGCTTTCCAGGTTGCTTCATTGCCAGGTGTTTGACATTGAGTGGAGCTTTAGATGAATGAAGCTTATGGCAGCTTTTGGAAATGACCGACTCCGGGGAATCTCAGCTTCCTGCTGTGAAAGTTTCTATTTTCAAAGCACATCAGTTTCAGTGGGAATGTTCCAGTGGTCCCATATGCTACTTCTGACAGAGGGGGAAGTTTTTAACCTGAATATGAGACAGCTACTGAAGAGGTTCCCTTGCTGCTAACAAAATGAATTTCAATATGTTGCCAGTGAACAAGCGGCATGTTCCCAAATGCTGATAGAATTTAACGCCATCAATTATTAATGGAAATTTTGCTTTGTTTTCCTTTTTGCCTGTTCCCTTTTAACTCAGCTACCTGCTCCTGATAGGACTTTCTGGGTTCTGAAACTGAAAAAGGAATCACCCATACAATATGCTCGTTTGCTTTGAAACTCTTGCTATATTTTCCTCCCCTCCCTTGTACGCTCTCTCCTTGACCTAGCAGCAGGAAGCCTTTGTCTGAGGTGTTCATCTGGAACAACTTTTCCACACTTGTTTTCATGTTCTGTTAGATTACAGGGCAGCAGGCCTACCTTTGAAGCTCCCTTCTCTTTTGTTTCTTTGCAGTGCACTCCAGTAATTAACTTTGTCCTTCTTTTATTTGTTCCAGTCAATCGCAGTCCACTCTGCTGAGCATCTTCTCCCAGGAGTACCAGGTTAGAAGTTTTCTCCTTTGTGAGGGTTGACAGGTGCCTAATTGAATGATGAATGTCCCTTTATTTCTTTGTAATTGAACTGCCAGCTTTCTGATTGGTTTGGAGGATGTTCCCTTTTCCACATCAAGCACCGCCTGAGTCTCAGTGGATGGCTGCCAAGCCTACCCATCCATCTGTCTAATAACATCTACCCTTTGCTTATTTGGTGGACCTGTAATAAATTATGCTAAACCATTATTATTCTGACAATAATAATTTCCCTGTGTTGCGTGGTTCCATGTGCTAAATGTTTGCTGACTTGCACTGTCAGTGCTGCTTTCCATTGCTGACAGAGATGATGATAAATGACCATTGCCGGAGTGGCAGAAGGCAAGAGAGGCAGAAAATGGAGTCATTTATCATGAGATGACAGGTGTCAGTCAAGTGGCAAGTCTCTATGGAATTACTTTTTGTAGTTTTTCAAATAAGTTGTTTTTAAGCAATGTTCTTCCTGGTTAAAAATGCCAATTGAATTGTAAAACTAGAGTGCACCAGACTTAGATGGAATTGAATTGAGGGAAAATTAATACAAAGGTTGAAAGAGAGAACAAGCTTTTCTTTGCCCTCTGCAGCCTTCAGTAAACTTATTTAGATTCAATTATTGTGACCTTATTGGCTTTTACATATATGGTACATTGCAGTACAGTCCGAAGACGTTCAATTCAATAGGTAGATTGAATGTCATTTCTGTACAGAATCTAAAAACATAGTTCAGTTTATATATCAAAGTGTAGCCAAGGAACATGTGTTTGGGCAGTCATGATTTCTGTGTTTTGATCTATGACACATTTGTAAAACTGTTTTTTCATTTTTCTAGAAACAAATCAAAAGAACACATGCCAAGCATCACACTGCTGAAGCTATTGAAACTTACTACCAAAGGTATGACTGCCCCACCCCGGATAAGAGTATCATTATAACTACTAATTGTTATGGCAATTATGAGTAAATTCACTTATTAGCTTATGAAGCTAATTTTCTGTAAAAATAAAGTAAAAATTTGGGATGAGGACTACAGAACAGATCACATAAAAATGTTTTTCAGTTAAAATGCAGAAATTTTTCAGCTTTTGGTCAGTCTGATTAAGAAAGGGCTCTAAGTAAGGATAAACAAATATTTTTTGCAGCGCATGTGATAGTATTTATTATATTGCCTATAGTTTGTAATTACAGGATTTCTGTGTCAAGACTAATATAGATGATAAATTCCTTAGGGCAAGGGAGCTTGTTCTGTTACAGTTGCTTGTACTTTTAAGACAAATCTGTGTTACGTTACAAAAAGTTGCATATTAAATTCATGCATTGCCAGTTAAAGCATTAATTTTTAGATCACTGCTGTTTTATCATCAGAACTGTCAGAAATAGCTGTTAAGGGATGATGAAAACCTTTATGTCGTTTTACAATATTTTACAATTGTTTGCATCTCAAGCTAATAAATTGTATTTGCTACACCTTATAGTTTGTCTGTTACTTCTATAGGCTAAAAATATTGCAATGACATAATTGGGGCATGCTGATAACTGGTAAAGGTATGCAATTAAAATATTACTTTGTAGACTGACATATCTGAGGAGCTTGCATGGCAAGTGAGTTCATACTTGTGATTATAGATGTCTGATATTTATGCTTAATATTAATCTGTATGAATCAGGAAAATAAACAAAAAGCCTTCATTTGTAAACAATTAACTGTGCTTCTGCAGAGTCATATGTTTAAAACCTAAGCACAGCCTGATTATATCAGACAGTGGTTCAGAATATCTAGTGTGAATTGTGCTGTTTGGGGGGGTTTGATTTTCTTTTTTTTGTAGTTGTATGGTTCTGCAAAAATTTGTACTGGATCACATTGCACTTTTCCTAGTGTTGATGCTTGTTTAGGAAGGTTATTGGCTTAACATTTTGTTGTGTAATAACCATGTATATACAATACAATTTTCATTTACTTTTCACTAGCACAGTTTCAGTGAAGGGCTCCATGTTAATTGTAACTGCTGTGTAAATAACCCTTTTTTAGAACATATGTATCATTTAAATCACTTCTATGATGTGTTACTAGTTCCAACAACTTAAACCTGTAACGTGAGACCAAATTTTGCTTTATGCAAAGCAGCAGTTGTATTGGTGTCAGTAAGGTTGTAGGTATGATTAAGTTTGGCTCACATCAGGTAGGAGGATTTGGTCTCCTGTTCCCTTCTGTACTGTCTGAAGTATGATAGCAGTACATAACTAATGCATTATGTATGAAGCTATATGGTGGTGATAGGGAAAAATCATTCTTTATGCTATTTCTGGGTATTTCATATTGCAGATGTATTAACATGGCCGAATAAAATGCACATGTTTTAAAATCAGAGATGTTCTGGTTAATAGTTAGAAAACTCATCTCAATCCTGTTTTAGTAGATTTACTGTGTAGTATGTTTCGTAAGCTACAGGGGCAGACTACTTGAGTCAGAAGCCAGTTTGAAATGCTTCAAGCATAAACATGACAAACATGTCTTCTTCTCTACTCTTCTGCAGCATCCATCTTACTGCTGTAAACCCCAGACTGTGTGGTGTGCTCCTTTCTATTCCCACTGACATACAAGCAGATAATTGTGCTCCCATTGCCTTCCTCAGTCAGAAACTACCAATTTTTGAAGGTAGTCATTTCCAGCAGTCCCTGTTGGGTGGAGTAGTTTCTGCTGCTCTGCTGAGACTTACTAGTCTTAAATTTAGGCAAACAAGAAGGTAAATTACAAGAAGGATCAGCAAGCTTTTCAGAACAGTATTGCCGTCATCATGTGAGACCTGTTAGTCCATAATAGAATTGCCAGTAGCATTAGAAATATCTGACAGAAAATTACTCCATTGTCAGCTGTAGCTATGCTGTTCCATCAACTAGATGTATGTTTTAGAACATTAATCTCAAGTTAATCTTCCTGGTTAGGTATTTTGCTTATGATCTCTCCTTTTTTTCCTTCTATTATAAATTTTCAGTGTTTAAATATACACGAGGTATCTTGTTTTGTGGGTTTTTAAATGTAGAATTGAAATAGGCTACACCAAAATCATTTCCCTTATTCATTAAGCCTCAGAATAACTTGCAAACAAAAAGCCCTCTAATCCTCTGTGAAGAGGTTTATGTAAAGGTGTTACACCCATTCCACAGAAAGGTAAAATGATAAAGAATTTTAATATCTGTAACTAATGAGCAGAAGAGTGGTCTTCTGATGGATAGATAATGATGGAGCTAGAAAGGCTGTGGCCTTCTAATGATGTCAGTAATGATGTGCTATACTAATACAGATAGGATAAACGAGCAGATTCAAATGTTGGTAACTATTGTTCTTTTTCATATGGCTGCAAGCACAAAGGGGCTTCCAATAATATAGCTTGTTCCCATCAACTCCTGGGAACAGGTTTTAGGCATTGTTGAAGTAAACATCAAACAGTGAAAGTAACAGAAGTAAGGAAGGACAGGTTGTGTGAAGCAATGGTCAGAAACGTCACCATGTATGCATACTGTTCTAATATCCTTAACCAGAAAAAATAAGCCTTTGCCATTGATAGAATAATGACTTTCTATTCACCTGTATTGGATCCTAAATGTTTCTTCTTTTATCTTCTCTTTAGAATATTTATTTGATTGTTAAACTCTGATTTCACTAAAGCCTTTAGTATTTAAACTACTGCCCAGTTGATAAAATCTGGATTAAATTCGAGAATTTATGGTTTTGTGCATAGTAGTGAATTGAATAAGATGTACAGTGCACCTTCATAGTTGTTGAAGATCATGTAAAACCCAAAATCTTTACTGTGAATAATAGAGGTTTATTTTTCTGTGATGCATCTTTAAGTAGTACAGATATAATTTATTTGTATGTCATTAAGCCAAAAGTTTTTTAATTTATTGATTTATTGTGGGTTTTTTTTACCAGTGACTTAATTGAGATTTACATATCTTTCAGATGAATAGGAGACAACCCTGGAGAGTTAGTGATTGTTTAAAAAACTTACTTCCTAAAAGATTTCCCATTAAATACTCTGTACTGGGGTGTTTTCCCCCAAATGAAAGAAATTCACAAGGGATACTGACATGTATAAAGTGGCCTTTTCTTGCCACTGCAGAATTACCTGGCTTTGTCTTATCTAGGTACCTGAATGGGGTGATGAAAAATGCAGCTGCCCCCATATTACTGGAGTTGGCCAATGAGGTAATCATCTTTACTTTTTTCTTTAATCTTCCAGTGTAAAACCTAAGGAGCATATCTATAGTGAGAAATGTAATTAACCTAAAAAAATTGTTTCAAGGCACATTAGACATTTAAAATGGTTCCCCAGTCTGTTAGTGCTTACAATAATTAGACAAAAAGCCCCATTTATTAATAAATCAGTTAATGTAATTAGTCTCTTAACTTCAAGGCAAATGTGTAATAAACTCTGAATTTGTATTTTGCTGGAAATTTCAGACAGACCATAGGTCTTTAATGCACAAACTTAGTAAAAATTCTCACATTGGTTAAATGGAGTTGCATCAGTTTTACTTGTATTTGATTCCTTGTTTTTAATAACAAAACTCACCTAAGATTTTCTTTTAATAATAGGAAGGGTTAAAACAGTTCATTTTTCTGACTCTGTTTATTTCTGTTCATACGGATTAGAGGATGGCTAATGAAAACTGCTTAATATAAAGCAATTAAGCAGAATAAATTCCTCAGCATAGCCATTTCCTAGAAAAGCTGGTGTATGAGAAGTTAGGTACAGTTGCCATTAAAGTCTTGACAAATGCATTGGTGCTGTTTATTAACTACAATATGAATCTGCCTTGGGTTGCAAGGTGTTATTTGCATTAAAAACTGCAGTATCTTAAAGAAGATGTAAAAA
>NC_133934.1:97934689-97944689 GCF_031877795.1 Strix aluco | reverse complement strand
TGACTCTCTTGTGTATAGACTTTAAACCATAGAATTACACAATGCAAAGGATTAAAAGATGTCACGTAACACAAACACCATTTAAAAAAGACACACCACCCACTTTGCAATAATCTATTTTGAATATAAAGAAAATATGTTTTGGCTGTGATTTTAAACACAGCATGTTGTATCAGGTGAAAGTTGTTTATAGTGTGTGCATCTTCATAAGTGAAAGTTTTTGGGAAGGAGTTTTTATTTGTTTCTGAAGAATCAGAAACTAGAAAAGTAAATCTGTGGGCTAAGGAATATGGGAGCAGAATTATCACTGAGAAGGAGTATTTACATTTCTCTTTGCAAGATAGGCAACAAAATCTGTTGAAAGCAAAAATCTTTTTATATAAAGACATCAGTACTAATGATGGAAAAGTTTTCCACCAACTGACCTATATTTCTAGGAAAGGAGTTTGCCATTATAGAATAACTAACAGTATAGAGTAACTAACAGTATATTACCTTTAGTACTTCCTTTAAAACAAATACGGAACATGGACTTAAATTCTGCCCAAGTAGTTTAAGTGTAGTGGGAAATCGTACACTTCATGGCCTAGTCTTCTTCCATTCCATAAAACAACCTTCCTGATTTGATAGCCTTTTTTTTTTTTTTTCCAGTAACTTTGGTCTTAGGGTAGAGATTACTGTGTTATCACACCAAATTCCCTATTTATGCAGTATAATGCAGTTGCAGTCAAAAATACTATTGAGTTCTCTACAGTTTTCTTACGTGAAGTAATAGTGTTTAAAATTGACCTCTATACCACCTACTGTTTTTTTAGTACGTCAAAGTCAATTATGCTGTAGTAATCACCATTCTGCATATTGTTGAAGAAAAGTATACAGTTTCTGGATGTGAACAAAATATATCCTTTTAGAGTTTTTACTATCTGGGTTTGAGCAGGGGAGCCTTGTGTGCCAGTTTTCAGTCTGTGACAAGCTTCAAGTTCTGTTGGCTTGCTGAACAATTTGAAGAATGTACTCTCTCTATGTATCCTTTGACTTAACCAAGTTCAAAACCTATTACTCAACCGAGCACCGTAATAATTCTTCTGCCTGTTACCTTATTAAATCTCTCAGATTATTCTATCAATGTATGGAAGATTAACTCCTAACAAAACTGTGGGGCCAAGGGAAGAGAGTGCCTTATACAAGCATAATGGAACCCTATGAACGTACCATCATTTATTGCCGTTATCTCTGTATCCTAAAAAGAAAAATAAAATTGATGTTGTCATTAAAATAGATAAAATCTGTACTTAGAGACTTAGAATCCTTTTAAAACATTGAACTCCAGGGTGCAAAACAGTATTCTAGATGTAGTCTAATAAATGCCAAGTAAAGGGGATAATCACTTCCCTCAATCTGCTGGTTCTGCTCCTTATAGTAAAGCCCAAGTTGCTGTTGTCCACCACCTCTGCCACAATACAGTGCTGGCTCATGTTCAGCTCGCTGCCTCACCAGGGCCCCCAGGTCCTTTTCTGCAGGGCTGCTTCCCAGCCAGTCCGTCTCAGCCTGCATTGTTGCCAGGGGTTCCTCCTTCTCAGGTACAAGACTCTTCATTTGCCCTTATTAAATTTCATGAGATTCTTGCTGGCCCACTCCTCTAGCCTGTCTGTCTAGGCCCATCTGAATGGCAGCTCTTCCTCCCAGTTTGGTGTCATCTGCAAACTTGAGGAAAGTATACTCTTTTGCATCCTCCAGGTCATTGGTAAAGATGTTAAACAGGAATAGAAATTCATAATTGCAATTACATAAAGAGGAAGAAGTGCAAAACTTACATTTTTTTTTAATCTTACCTTTTCTGCCCTCTTTTTATTTACACTTAGATAATAATGCAAGATACAATCTCAAGCTGCTTCTGTATGACTACCTGCTATTGATTATTAACATGACAGTAACATGTATATAAGGTCAGAATATCCTCCCACCTTCCTCTACTTTCTCTTAGCTAGTGAATAAGCAACTTTAAAAGAGAAACCAATATCATCAGGATTTCTACACACAGCTTTTGGTGAAATGTTTAAAAAAAAAAAAAAAAGCAATGAGTTGCAGTTTATATGCTCAGGTTGAGAGGTTTGGCAGGGCAGCGCTAGTATCCATCACTTTGTTGAAATGCATCTACAGTCCACTTGCCAAGTGAAGACAGAGAGATGGAAGGCCAGAATTAGAAAGCAGTTCTAAAACAAGCATTCTGCAGCATTACAAATTGCACAGTACAACTATAATTACTAAATTTTAGACAGTATGTATAATAAAAGGTAATTCAAAACTCTGGCTTCAAAATCGTCTAGTATATTTATACAGCATACATAACATAAACTGTTTGCTCCAAGAATGCTACCTAAATGTGAGTTGCTTGTATGTCAACAGTCCTTACCATACATAAAATCAATTTCGAAGTTGTATCACCTCTGCTAGAAAATGCTTCATAGTTAGCTTTTAGAAATTATTTTCAACTCTGAAGAAGCTCTTATGCAAGAATCTCAAATTGCTTAAATCTGCAGGAATTAAAAGATACATTCGAATAAGTCTTATTTCACATTTTTCTTTATTACAGAGTGTTTGCTACCTGATACACATACTGTAGGAATATGCTTCATCTTTCAGAAGTGTATTACCATTGTCTAATTATCAGAGTGTGCTAATGCAGAATCCACGGGAGTAAGGATTTGGTTTCAGGCTGATATCCTGTAGTTATGTTAAAATACAGCATATTTAAGAGAAATTACTATGTGCCTAACAAATCTAGACATACAACAGGACCAATCACTAGTCTTTTAGGCTGTGAAAATGCTAAATGCAATATATTGCTGGTTGTAAAAAGAGTCTTGAATATAACACTATCTTCACTTTATGTCTACTCAATATGCAAAAACTTAAGTTGCAGTAGGTTGCCTTCCAGTAAAAATTACAGGTGCACAGTAGGTCTTGGCAATGTTCTGTTGTACTTTTTTGTGTGTGTTTTTCCACATGGATTAAATTTTGTTCAAGCCAATTAGTATCGGAAAACAAGAGCTTTATACTTAGGTCGAGTATTTTGCTGGGTGACTTCTGACTGTGGTCCATTAGGTTTGCATTCTGTTGACTGACAGTTGATTTCACTGTTCAAAATGATAACATCGCATAAATTACAGTTTATTTGCATTTGCACACATACTATTAAACACAGAGTGAGTCTTGAGAAAGTGTCATTTTTGACCAGTGATAGTGTTTCTAAACAAGCATTTGAAGTTACTCTTAATTTTTCCATTTCTCCATATTCCTATTTTTGAGTTCATACTGATAATGCAGAATATTTTTACAAAGGCAGGGACAGGAAGTATATCAGAGGTTTAAGCTGTGCTTCCAGAACTAGAAGTTCCCTCTCTGGAAAAAAAAAAACCCAACAGTTTTTTAGATATCTCATTACTGTGTATCTTCCTCTTGACTATGGGAAACATCTGTCTTCCTTTAGTTGCTTTGGAGAGAATGGGTGAGGATAGGGACAGCTTTCAAAGCAGATTACTTACCCTAGTGAAAACAAATTCTACATTGTCAAAACAGAAACAAAAAAGATTCCCTCTGCATCAGAGTCCAGATTCTGCCTCTGAAATTAGAGTGCACTCCAGTTTTTTGATCTGCTTGTCAGTATTTCACTTGTTCTCTTTTTAGGAATGGGGAAACTATTTTTTCTTCACCATTAGATTGACTGTTAACAAGATGCTTTTTTTAATTTGCTGTGTAATAATCTTGTCATGCAGCTACAGAACAGGTCTCATGCAGGTATTCAAAGCAAACTTCTCTTACAATTGAAAATTGTTATTGAATTAAGTTGAAATTGAATTAAAACTTTTGCTGAAGAAACTGGAGAGTGGTTCTAGAGTCCCAATGTGGGTTGCATGCGAGCAGCTTATTTTCATCCCATTAACTCTTGGATGAGAAAAGCATAGTGGAACAGAAGCAGGAGGCTGAGGCTACAATGCAAAAGAACATTTTTCATGTGACCAGTTTTACTATATACTTTCAACATGAATACTGACGTTAGGTTAGTGCAGCCAGCACTGTTGGTCTTTCTTTTCTTTTTCTATGTGGGAAAATACTTATTTTTATTTCCACTCGCTCTGGACAGCATGCACAACTGAAGTGAACGATGCTGACATGACTGGGTTTCTAACCGCTACACATCACCTTCTTCCTGATGATCTTGAAATACTAGCTTATTCACTAGCCATGTTTGAGTTTGGTCCAAATACTACTCCCAGTTTACAAATGAAACAGTTGAACCATGAACAGGTTAATTAACTTGGCCACAGTCCTGTAGAGAGCTTGTGTCAAAGCAAAGACAAGGATTCAATCTTGTACTTGACAGGCATGGATTTGTGAGAGCTAGACACTTCTGAATCCACGTGTACTCATTCCCTGCTTCCTCTTTAAGTTTAGAAGGGGAAAAATGGATGAGCACAAGATGAAGGGCAATTTTTCTTTTTAACCTCTATAAGTCTGTTGTCCACTTTTTCAGAGAAAATTCAGTAGCTTTTCTATAACACTGAGCAAGGCTCAGTCTTCTTATTTCTTAGATTATATCAGATATAAACATCTGATGAATGCAGCCTCAGTAGTGCACTGATGAATTGGTGCTGGAGAAAACTTTTCTTGAGACAGTATTGCTGAGAAAAGCTGTTTGCCTTCAAATCCTAAAAGTTACTTTTCTTTGGACTATTCCAGCTTCTCTTTATAGAATATATTAGAGAAAGCCTATGTCCTGTTAGGTAAAGAAAGTGCTTGGTGTTAATGATTGCACATCAGTGAGCTACTTGACCAGTGTCATCTCAGATTTTAAATCACAGCCCTCAACTACAGTAAGTTGTTTCTGTTTATAGAAATGGATATCTTCAAACTCACGGGAGGTAAACATTCTTTAGTGTGAGACGTATTCCTTCCATAGCAGATTCACTAGCATCTGTATATATATTGCTACTTGAGCATAACTTACCAACAGCAGCAGGAATGGGTCTTGCTGTCTTTGCTAAAAATGCCTTTCACTGCAAATAACCCAATTTAAACTTTTCTTCAAACCTTCCCCTAGCATATATGCAACACTGTGCTGACACATGAGCATTAAATTCCTGGAACATTTTACCACCAGTTTTGTCCTTAATAACTACAGCATCCATGTCCTTTGTATTGGAGGAGCTAAAAAAGTATTGTGTGACTTAACTTTGCTCTACTTCAGAATGACTCTGCTTGAGCAAAAAGCTTAAAAGCTAAAAACGGTGCTCAATGCAGTGCCTGAAGGGTGTTACTGAGACATCTCAATTAAAAGGTGACTATACAACAAAATTCAGGAAGAGTCGTTTGAAAGGGAGATCCAAATGTTTGACATCTTTGGAACTGTCTTGAGCAGCCAGTGGAAAAACACCAAAGAAAACACTGATAAGCAGTTGAAAAAGCGTTGAAAACCAATGAAAAACAATTTGCTGAGGGCTGCTGTTGGGATTTTTTTTTTTCCATGTAGGATCCATGATCCTGAAACCTCTCCTTAGGTTAGGTGTTCCAATCTTTTAGCTAAAATAAAACAAACTCCGTTTTTAGTTTCTTTTTTGGGTCTCCTTTCTCCAAAAGATGATAGAGACTGCAAGTAATAAACTTACCTGAGTTTAATCACTTCTTTGACTAAGGAGGTTGGAACCCACTATTCGAAAATCACAATAGTCAGGTCAACAAAGTATAATGCTGCCAGCTGAGGTCTCTTCTGATTTTTAAATTAATAGTTAAACATTAGATAGGCCAGACCGTGCAAAAAATATATGTGGAATCCTCAGGCAGGAGGGGAACACATGACTGGCCCTACTCAGTCACTGCTTTATGGTTGCAGCATGGTCAGCACTGTGCTATTTGATGCCTTTGAGACTCTGATTCAGCTCAGCAGCAGAACTCTGGGCTCCTTCTGGCTTAAACCACAGCTGTACAAGGGAGATGTTGGTTGACTGAGGTGAGTTCACTGGCCAACCACCAAGATAGTAAAGGGACTGGATCCCTTGCCCCATGCGAAGAGGCTGAGAGGGAACTGGGGCTTCTTCAGCTGGGAGAAGAGATGGTTTTGGGCGGCTGAAGAACAGCCAGCTGGTACCTGTGGAAGGTTATTAGGAAGACAGATGCAGGCTGTTAACAGCAGTGACATGGTGGTAGGATGAGAAACAGGTATAAATTGAAACACGAGATGTGGACAATTTAACAACTTTAAATAACTTTTGTGGTCTATTAACATTACGTATTCTGCTTTTTGTTTCCCTAAAGTAGATGCTCATTACTTATAAAACTAATTTTGTGACAGATTTTCAAGATTAAAGTTTTCTTGTATAATTAGCCCTTGAACTTGTTTTGGTAAGCCTTAAAATTATGGTGTTAAAATAATTAATGCTGTTATCCAAAGTTTATTGCATATGTATGACTACAGAAAGAAACGCGATCTAGGTGTGATTATCTAAGGAAAAGTCCTACAGAAGATTGAAACTGAACGTAGTAACTGTAATTATCTAAAAGGAAGTCTATTACTGTATGATAAAACTGTCAAAATAATGATTGGGGGCTCCTACAAATCATGCAGAAGATCAATAAAGCTAATCTTACGTCATAGCTTGAGAATTTAGAAATTGTATTTTGACCTTAATTCACGATGGAGCCATTCAAAACATATTTAATAAATGGGTTATAGTACTTCTTCTTAATTAAAAATTAAAACTACTCCCAATAGTTTTCCACAGTGAAATAGGGAATATATTTCCAGTTCACATGGTGGGCATGTTATTTTACTGATTGCTTAGTCTTTTTAAGGAATTATTTGTTGACTTTGATCTATTACTCATGTACACAAAATTTGCGGTGATACCTCTCCCAAAAAAATTCTTTGTGGCTCAAGAACCCTGTTTTGGGTGGTTAAAAAAAAAAAAAAATCTAGTCCTTTTTCCCCTGCAATTTACTTTGTTCTCCATTCTATATAGGAGCTTATCCTTTATCCTCCTATATCTGAATGCCTTCCAGTAGTGCGTTAAGCTGTATGACTGCATATCTGTCACATGTTCTTTGTTCTCTTTTCTTCTTCCAAGGAGAAGCAGCATATGCAGTGAAGTGTTTGGTTTGGTGGGTTTCACTTTGTTTTGTTTTAGTATACATATATAAATGTTCTGTATTTTTTAGAGAGGAAAAAGTGAAAGAAATGTGGCTTTCATGGGGAGCAGATGGGAGTGGGGGCCCTGTGTTCACTGCACAGTCTCAAATAGGCTATTCAGAAGAAACTCCATTTCTTCCTTTCTTCATTCCCCAGTACATACAAATTTCACTCTTACGGCATGAGTTCTGTTGGAGTAGACAAGTACAGCATTACACTGCTTGGCTAAAATGCCTTTCTTCTTCTGCAGTCTTCCCATGAAGATGGATCAGGAGGATATTGCAGAATGTAGGTGAATTTGTTCTTTTCAAATCACTGTTCCCTAAGCAATGCGTATGTCTAGCTTTTTTAGCTCAAATTCCTTAAAACTTTTTCAAAAATTGGATGAGATACGCTTTTAATTTGGCACCTGGTCCTCAAGTAGGTGCCAGAATAGATCTTTGGTAAAATGGTATTTTTTACCATCATGCAGTTGCAGCATTACTTGTCTAATTATTTTTTTTTTTGGCTGAATCACATTATGTATTAATGTGATAATTGTCATACCAGATCAATTAGTGATCTTTTCTTAATCATAAAATTGTTTAATGTAGATAACAGTTGCTGCATCTATGAAAGCAGCCCTAGGCGTGATAGGTTTCAGAAAATTCACTCCCAACTCTGCCCCCCACAGTTACAGTATAGATGAAATGTTGCTTCTGTCAATTGTACCACAAGATGGGAAAACGATAAAGGTGCTGTAAGACATGTTGACCTTCAGAAAGTGACAAAAACAGCTATACATTGTTCCATAGGCTAGAATCCTGTGCTTGACAGTAGGTAGTACTGGGCATTTTGGCAAGAGGTATTTTTATGTGGTAGGGGAACAACAAATTCTCTGCAGTAGGCACTTACAGATAACCTTTACCCATATATCTTTTGTCTCCCAAAGAAGTTCTTAAAGCAAATAATGGCATTTGTTCTGTATCACTTCCAAAATGCTGATTCCTTTTTGAGAATTGCTATTATTTCAGTTTGCTTGGTTTTCTTTTTAGTTTGAATACTCACAATTCTAAATATCCAGCATTTTTAAAATCCTGTGATGTCTTTGGCCCTGATGTTTTGTAGCTTTGAGTTTCATAAACACGTGTCTTTGCATAGAAAAAAGGTTGAAATCTAAGTGCTTTCTGCAGAGTTACATGAATGCCCAGGGGTGTTCTGACACTCAACAGAAATGGTAAGCAGACATCTTCTTTTGTGATGTCCCTCTTTTTTTGTGTCTTCTAAAAATGCTTCTTTTGCACAAGAGTTGTAAGTTTTTTCAGGCCACCACTGATTCTTTTCTGTCTTGGAACCCCTGGATGTCAAGTGGACATTTTTGAGATAGGATGACAGAAATGACTGTAATGGTTCCAGGTGAGTCTAAGCAAGAGGTATCAGTTATAAGGAGTTTGGTGATGTTTCCAAGTCCATTTCTTCTTGTTCATCCTAATTAGAGTCAGTTGTTAGGGAATGCGCAAACTTGCTTCAGTCAGTTTAGAGACTGGTAAAATGTACAAATAACTGACCTGTTTCTACCACTGTGCATTACTGGATGCTATGATTTGGGAATATTTTCTATCTTGGACTTTATTCTAGTGACTCTGAAGGCATAGTCTCCAAATGCTAAGCCCCAAATTCTTCACTTTTTCAACAGTGGAATCCCATAATTCAGATTAACTTTAGACTGGGAATTGCAACGTAAAGTATCTTTCTCTTTAGGAGGTGCAACTGTGTCTATTCCCTGTTGCTGTTTTCTTTAAGAAAGCTAGGAACAACTGAAAGTTCAAGTAATAGAAACAGCTTTTTAAAAATAATTTTGAATTAATATCTTGAATCCTTAGTAATACAGTTGCTCCTAATCTTATCTTCAAGACTGTAGACTTTCTTGCCTGTCTCAAGGTCACAAATCAGAATTCTATCTGGTTTTCTGAAGAACTTTCTTCTTTCTCCCTGCTTTGGGGCTGATTCTTTTTTTTCTCAGTGCTTTCCCTAGCTGCTGCCACATTACAGAACTGTTTACTTCATTCAGTATCAAGAATTGCTTGATTTACAGTTAATTTTGTTTTTTTCAGACTGGTAAAACAATTCAGTAGACAGAATGAGGAGGCACATGTTTCACTTAAAAATTCTTCTTCTCAATCTGCTATTGAAGCATGTATTCATTTAGCCTTAATCTTATGCTCTGAGATTTCTTTGCCTTTGTTTCAGTAAAGTAAATGAGGCCCCAGCCCTGAAAAGACGTATGCAAGGCCATCATGTACTCGACCTGAAACTTGCAGCTATGTGGAGCTACAGCTTTTCAATAGGTGCCAGTTTATTCAGAGTCACCTGCAGGATCATAACCCAAGTTTGACATATTTGAATCCTCTATAACCTTAGCACTTACTTTTGTTAGGTCTTTACAAAACATTTTAAACAACCCGATTTAGTATGTGTCAACTTAACCTCACGCCACTGTTGCCTTTTGCCGTGAGGAAATGGACATGTATTTCTGAGAGTCTAATCCTTGACAGGGCTTTGGGGTTTTTCTTCGTGTGTGTGTGTGTGACTAGTTTGTTTCCTTAGGTTCTACAAATGAACTTCAACAAAGATTTTTTAACACAGTCTTTTTTTCTTTCGTTTTCTTTCTTATGGCATGTCCAAAAATTACAAGAGATTAGTGATGTTCAGCTTCCCCTTATGCAGTGGTATTGGTCATTCCTTAGTGTATCACAGTCACTTAAGTGCTTGTTAGAGTGATCATTAAAAACATAATGTACTGGATATAGACTTTATTGTATAATTCCCTAATCACTG